>NC_056735.1:1578689853-1578877353 GCF_019279795.1 Protopterus annectens
AGGATTACCCCTCACCCAGCCTTGTACAGCCATCTTACACAGCCAACCACTACAAACCCATGAAGCAATGTACACATGCATGTCAGTACTGGCACCTTGTGTTTGCATGTGGGGTATGATGCTCCCAACCACAATCACACCCAGTATAACTACCATTGGCATACTGACTGATGTCTGACACATTCACATGCCCTAGCCCATAGAACCTCCAAATATCCCCTGTGGTGCATGTAGTACATGTGCATTACTGCAGTGTAGCAAACTAAGTAGTTAGGAAGTGTATTTGTGGGCCTGGCAAAGTGTGGCAATGTGAGTCCATTAGAGTATGGTTGTGTTGACAATGACATCTGTTCATGTTGACAGCCATGTGTGCTACACCTAATGTATGTCTACTATTGCAGATGTCGCTCACCAGCACACATAAATGTTCTTACAGCACACCAACATGTCAGCTTTGTGGCACATGGAGTAACTGCATGCACTTGTAATAGTAATAACTAGACAGTCAGGGATTTCAACCCCTGTACTGGTAGATGTGTGACAGACAATGCTTAGGTTTTAGTCTCCAAGCCCTTCTCTGATGTACTTTGCCTCTGTCTGTCCCTCCCACACATTCTCAGGTGGATGTGGAGTTGTACACCTGCTCAGCAGCAGCATCTGTTTTGTAAGTGATGGTCATGATCAGGTGATGACCTCTGCACCTATTGCAGTCCTCCTCTAGCTGAATGCATGTGGAACAGCTGTGGTGATGTTCCCATAGACAATCGCATGGAAACAGTACAATATCTAGGGACATCATGTTGGTGTTTGCCCATGACAGTCATTGTGAGTGGACCCTGGATCTGGTGTTTGGTAAACAGCATCACAAATGATATCTGGATGTATGTCAACCAACATACACAGTGGAAAATAACCTAAAGATAGGAGGGTGATGTGCCAGACATGACTACAGCATGTAAGTGCAGCTATGCTTCATTTAGACTATTACCTGCTTAACATGGTGTGTGTGGTAATGGCTATTCTGCATGTTTTAAAACTGACAAGACAGTGCTCTGTTTGTGAGGGAACACCAATCTGTAGGGCCATCTGTGGACTGGTCAGTGTGTGGAACCATTTGTTTCCTGTGTTACTCACTGGACACACATCTGTGAACTGCAGAAGCATAGTGTGAGGATTATGGTCAGTACATGGTGATAGTGATGAGAGTTACTGCCATCGCATCCCTGATTGGACATATGTCACATGAAACAGTGGTATGACAGTCACTGTCTGGGGTTCTCAGTGACATGCCAATAATGGACCACTGTTCATAGCTGCAGTCACAAGTCTTTTACACTTTGTACAGATGTCATGCAGTATATATGCATGTGTTGTGCTCCCTCTGCAAATGTATACAATCTGTTGTGTTGTGTTGATGGTCATATCTATGCATGCTGTTATAAGTAATCCTAAATGCTGCTAACTATTACTAAGCCATATATGTTTTAAAACTGCAACACCATAGGCTGTATGGGTTTGGAGGTCTCGGCAGAACCTCCTGTCCGACTTCAGCTGGCCACACCAGGTACCATCACATCTAGGGCCCAGCCTTGGACCCCCACCTCTGGTGGAACCACCACTGAGGATGGGGCTTGTCCCCCCTGGGAGCAGGTCCAGACAGGCACTTGTCCGCTGTTGTACAGTCCTGGACATGGTGCGTAGGAGGCTCAATAAGGGGTTTTGAGGCCAGGTATGCCAGCACAAGGGCAGAGTGTCGCATTTACATTGTGAGCCTTCCCCTCCTAGACGGCCCCCAGCACTGCCACCTTTGTGACTGTTTTGATGCAGTGGTGGCTGCCCATGGCTGGGGACCTCCACCCCATTGTTTCCATCTGGGGGCTCATGGGCTTGTGACTGCCAAACACCCCTCCTTGTCCAAGTTGTATCCCTCACATGTGTCATATACCAACCCTGTATGCTGTTTTGTCTGTCATCTTACCCAACCTATCCTCCACGAGCATACCTACTCTCTTTCCCCCACATCCCACTCTCACCCTACTGAAACTAAAGGCCAATCAGTTCCTAGAACAACAGTTGCCCCATACATATCTGTCCATTTCACACGTGCCCACTGGACACGTGTAACCCTTTTAATATGCATCACAACATACTCCAGTTGTCCTCATGCCTGTCTCCCATGCACACGATCCTGGTATGCACATGACTCCTAAAGGTTCCAGGTACATATGATGCAGATGACCCCATTGTACACACAACACTACCAGTCCCTCTATGGTTACCCCATTTACCTTTTTCATGATGATGATGTCACACACAGCACCTTGCAAGAGTACTGTTCTCACATAATGATTGGACAGGAACTGTTGTGTTAATGTAAATAAAATGCACAGAGTGATGTATTTGGCCAATGTACAAAGGTTTGCGTGTATTAATGACACATGTCTGTCTGAGGGAGACTTGATATTACATAGGACAACACTGCTACATAATACAGGCGATGTTGGAGTTTCCCTTTTCATTCCTTTGTAATGCTTTGTTGTTACATGGGATGTTCTTGATATATATATATATATATATATATATATATATATATATATATATATATATATACATATATATATATATATATATATATATATATATATATATATATATATATATATATATATATATATATATATATATATATATATATATATATATATATATATATATATATATATATATATATATATATGTATATGTATATCTGGAAATAAACACACACACATACATCTACATGATGGAATACATTTCCTATACTGTTGAATGACTGCGCTGGATATGTTTGTGATAACATCCAATGCCTGTATATCTGACATGGCTTAGTGGTAAATCACATTAGCGGTATGTGCAGGGTCCTGATTTCAAGCCTTGCAGTGGCCATTTATTTTGTTGCTGAGCAGAACAAGGCCATTGGATACGGAGTGATTAAGGCACATTAAAGCAGTTGTGAGCAGGTGTGCGTGGGTTTGCACAGAGCTAAGCAATGCTAACCTCCGGTTACAGTTTCTTACAATCAGTTAGCCTCTACATTATTTCACCAGTGTAATACTCACATACTGGTGGCCAAACAGGCTTACACCCGCTTGCTCCCGCACTTGCAAATGCACTGCATTTGGTGTTTGCATCTGACCCTCACACCCCTGGGTGGGAGTGAGGACTACAATATTACCGTGTGATGCCTATTACATCGGATTACATGCCTACAGTATCAGGAATGGTTGCCCATTAGGCGAATGCATGCCGTTCGACTGTATGGAATCCACAGTCTGTCCAGAGTTTGATTTATTTTATTGGTGTGTTCCTCTTGCAATCTGCACCTGTCTGGCTAATACATAGGAACTGACACTCTTCAATACAAACAAGTAATTGGGTTTTGAAACCCACATCCTTCAGCTGACTCATGCTACTGCATACCTAATATTCTATCATCTTTCTAAGGCTGTAAGTGGAATATGTGCCTTCTGTCCCTATCAGACCTCTCAAATGATTAAGGACAAATATCAACTGAATCAGGGACATGGCATAACAACATCAGGGACACATTTAAATGTTTAGTGCTATTAACCTGACACATTGACAGACTCAGAGCATATGAATTCATACTCATTTTCTGAGCAAATGATATTTATAACTCTTAATTGTTTTCATTATTCATTACATGTAATTCACCACCTTTCCTCCAAAAGTCACTAGTTTTAGGAGGGATTAAGTGGGACAGAGTTAGAATTTGAGTCGGAATCAGGGACGTCCTGGAAATCGGGGACAGCTCAGAGGTATGGTCCCTATTTGTTCCCCCAATGGTTTATGTCCTGTCCAGTGGATTTGCTCTTAGTGGCTGAGAGGTATGGGCATCAGCTATGCCCATTTCAGAATATTACTTACATCCCTGGCGGATGTAATACAACTGCGCCAGCCAACACCTGCACGCCTAGGCCCATAACTGCAAACCCATAGTTCCCCCACCTGCCCCTCCTCTACGGCACTCATCCTTACTGGGGGTGCAGGTGGGGTATAAACACACCACTACACAATGCCCACTCTCCATGTGTCAGGATACATGTTGTACATTGTGTCGACCCAAGGGTTATCAGGCTTGCACAACCTACTGGTCTATGTACGTCTACAGCCTGGTTTGATGAATCATTACCGGGACTGACTCCAATGATCATTAATTTTTGGGTATCCCACAAGGGACATTGATGTCTATGTTTCAAGATTAGACCTGGCAGGTCTCTACCTCTGTGGTGGTCTGGGAAGCAGTGGTGTATGACTATGTGGTAATGTCTAATTATGTACGTGCTCAGCTTATTTCTTTTACAAATAGACCGGTTTAGTAATTGATGTTGCCATAGCAGGCAGATCACAGGAATGATTCCATGTGTGGGAAAGTCCTCACATTTGATTTTTTTCAGCACAGCACGGACTTCGGACATTGTACACACTTCTGCATTTTAGCAGTTTTGCCCCTTCCCTCTTATGCACAACCTATTATTCTATCTACTGTCAAGGTTTGTAAGGGCACATTTATGTTATTTATGTCTGCAAATGGATTGAATATGTTACAGAGAATGTACTTCTGCATATAGATGTCTGCATGTGTGCATGCATATATACTTATAACAAACTTGCTGACCTCCACAGAGCGGTCCAATTAGAATCAGCCCATCCAACCCTGGCATGCCTGGATCCATAATTTCATGCCCATAGTTCCTCCAGCACACCTGAGTTCAACATAGATGCATACCATCCATTGTCCATTTGATATCGCAGCCATGACACACCTCCACACATTGCCCTCTCCTGAGCATTAGGGGCCCTACATGTATGTTGTCCCAACCCATGTATTCTCAGGGTCTGCCACCATTTAGTTCTTGAACATACCCGCCCTTGCTTGTGTAATGGTCGGATGGCCAAATAGCCTATCAATATTTGGGTAGTCCCACCAGGGACTACCCTCTGTGTGTAAAGTAGACATAGCAGATCAACAATTAACTCCCACTGGTAATATCCTGCCTGTGGTGAGAGTAGCAGTGCTTTGCTCACTACTGCCCAGCTTGATATGACATACGCTCACAGCGCTATATAATACTGGGGTTGCTGTTGATTCCCTTCGCATTCCTTTTGTATGCTTTTTTATTACATATATGTATATTCTGTGTATATATATATATATATATATATATATATATATATATATATATATATATGTATATGTATATATATATATATATCTATATATTTATATATATATATATATATGTATATATCTCTATATTATATTATATATCTGTACATACTTATATACATTTCCTATGCTGGGCACTGCTTATACCCATGCAAGTTCACTCAGACTTGCTTACTGGTACTTATATATGTTTACTGCTGTTTATTTGTGCTTACACCTGCTTAGTAGTGCCTTATTCATTATGGCCGTGCCACTTTGATTGAATGACATTTAGTTAGATATCTCATGCGATACTCTTATGTTGGTTTTACAGCAAAATGAAAATGATATGTGCTATAGTTGGGCTCAAACCGTGAATGCCTGTTCATTATGCGGATGCTCTAAACACTACACTATTGACATTTACGTTGATTCTGCATGTTTTTCTCTATTTGAATGACTTTGATGTGTAAGCTATGCTCGGCGGAGGGCAGCAATGTGCAAACATGCTGCACTTTGCTTACACCTTCTATATTGCAGCAATTCAAATGTATAATAGGGACATGGGGAATCTAATTGTGAAAGTTCTAGGGACAAGGCTCAACATTCCACTACGTACTTGTGTGTTTAGCTTAAAACTTGTCCCTCTTTGCTCATATATAAGCATTGCATTTGTACTAAGCTGGTCTCCATGCATCGGTAGTTAGCAGTGCCCTGTAGAGCAAGCTGCTCTCTGCTCAGCAGCAGTAAGCAGTGCCCTGTATAGATTCAAACGCTTTAAAGCTCAGTTTTTCTTTAAATAGCTGTCAGTGAAACCTTCCAAGCTTTTCTGCTGCACAAGGAACAACTCATTTGCATACTGAATAGTGTTGCCTTACTGATCATCCTTAGCCTACACAAAGTATAGGTCCCTCTAATAACCTCAGAGCTACCAACTGCACTCCCTGGAAGCACTCTATACCTTGGAAAATGCGTATGTCTGTGCAGTCACTGAGATGTGGTTCAAAACCACTTCAAGCACCCCGGCCATGCAGTGCTACAATGCCTTGCATACATTCAGACAACAAACTGAGCATGAAAGAACCAAAGGAGGAGGTGTATCCATTCCATCTTCATTAAGACAAGTACACCATGAGACTGGTAAAACAGTACTACTCCTTGAAGCTACTCCATGTCTAAGTAACTATAGGCAAAAACTCTTACCACATCATAGCTTGCTATATGTCCCCTGCCATGAACCAGGAAAGCATACTGCATACCTGGACATGCTAGAGCCACTTGGCATACAGCCCAGCAACTTATTCATTGGAGATTTTAACTATCTTTCCATCAACTGGGAAACATATATGGCCACAAATATGCTGGCTCAGATGTTCTAGGACTTTGTCAATTAAAATGCTCTGGAAAAGCTAGTCAGCACTCGTGCAAGGGGTTCAAATGTCCTAGACTAGTACTCACTAACATGGGGGAGTACTACACCCCCCCATGTCATGTTCTATTGGGTAAGATCAAACCGTAAGTCGGTCTCATTTGATGTTATTATAAGGCCAGATACCCCATCAAGCTCAAATATGCTTAAGAATTTTTCCAAGACAAAGTACCTCCTACTAAGTGATGATATAAAAAGCTGCAAAGCCCCATCAGACACATACAACATGGACTCCTAAGTAGAGGTGTACACCAATGCACTGTATAACACTTAAGCAGTTGCACAGAATCACCTGTACCTGACTGGATTAAAACCAGGTCTTGTTGAACAAACAAGCCACCCTGGTGAGCCCCAGTATAAACAGGCTATACAACAAGAGAAATAAATGAATGTCCAAGAACAAGAGGAAACTGGCTCAGCAGAAGAAGAAATTCCTCTCTTGCTTAAACAAACAAATTAGAGATCTTGTTAAGTCCTCCAAAGCTAATTAGAAAATTGCCTCCTGAGGTAAGAATAATCACAAGGCATTCTTTATCACATCTCTAATCTAAAAGGGAATATCCAGCTATGAACTGAACTGGTTGTGTATGGCACCACCCATACTCACCTGGAGGTAATAGCCAACCTGTTATTTGACAGATTTGGAGGAAACTTCACCCTCTTGTCTCCACTGGTCATCCCCCAAAGTATACCTGTCACCAATCCTCAGCCTATTATCTCAAGACAGCAGATTATTTTTGTGCTCTCCAAGGCCAAAAATACGGCATTAGTGTGATCTGGCACATCCCATGCTGCCTTTTAAACAACTTAACACATAACCTAGCAGACCCACTTGGATCCATGTTTAACCACAGCCTGTGAACTGGCTATATTTTGGCAGAGTGGAGGACAGCAATAGTAACCCCACTGCACAAAGGGGAAGTATTAACTGACCCTGGGAAATATAAGCTTGTCTAGACTCAGGTTATGGAAAAAATCATTATGGACTTTATCAACAAGGACATGGGGAATATCAGCAAGGATAAGGAGAATCTCTAAACTCTTGACCCAACCCAGTTCAGATTCATTAAGGGGAGATCATGCCTGTTAAATGTGTCTGGCTTCTTTGAGAAAGTCACCAAGTCCCTGAATGAGGGAAAGACAGTGAATACCACCTACCTGGACCTAGCCAAGGCATTTGATACAACCCCCTACTCAGATATTAGAGAGAAACTCTCTCAATTGGTAATTTACCCTTAAGTCACCACATGGGTAGCCAATTGGCTCACCAACAGGACACATACTGTCAGAGTGGGCGACTTCACTTCTAGCAAAAGACCAGTCTCCAGGGGTGACTCAGAAGTCCAGACAAATGTGGATGACCAAGTACACTGATGATTGCAAATTGGGAATAATCACTGAATCCCTCAATGATGTTAATATACTGCAGAAAGGTTTAATACAGTCAAATGGTTGGTGCCAAAGCTATGGATTAAAGCTAAATGCAAAAGAATGCATTATTATTCCCTTTGGGAAAGCTGACATCCCTCCTAATTATGTTATAGGCAGCACCCCCTAAGTGTACACCTAGTGGTATGTGATGTGGGTACTCAGGTTGATAGCAATCTGAACTTTGACCATCATGTGTCCCCAGTGGTAAGGAAATCCTTCTATGTGGCATGTCTCATAAGTAAAGACATTGCATCTAGATCTAAGGCATTTATAATTCCATTAGACTCTGCCTTCATCAAACCAATAATTTAATGCAATGCTCTCTTTTGCATGTACCTCATCAGACACCTGCCACACCTGGAGAGACCACAACATTTTCTCACCAAGAAAATACAGGGTACACAAAATAAGTCCTAAGCAGAAAGACTGAAAGCCCTGTCACTATATTGTGTCTCCTACAAATTGTTAAGAAGTGACCTGTGTCTCCTACAAGCTGTTAAGGGGTGACATGTGCCTGGTTTACAGGTCAGTCTTTGACCCATCTCTAATGGAAATGCTACATATTCGTAAATCAAACTGCACAATGATCAGTCACTTCAAGGATCTTAACCTAACCTCTGATGTGAACAGATCATGCTGGAGAGACAGACAGATACATCTTCCAAGGCTCCCACTTCTCTGGAACAAGCTTCCAATTCATATGAAACAAACCCCTCCATGACCCTCTTCAAATGCAACCTTGGTCAATGGATGGGTGACTGCAAATTTACTCCTGGGGAGACATCCGTGTCGCTCATGAACAGAGGCAGCTGGTATTAATTACAATAGAAGTTTATCTCTGTAAAATTCATTCACCAAACCACTGAAAATTTGAGCAACTTGGGATAAATATGGCTAGGCCTGTAAGGGTTCTAGCGCTATTAGCATAATGATTAATCTTCTATGAACCTACAAAGCTATGAAAAGTAGAAGGATGAGGCAGAATGCTGACATAATGCAAGAGAAAGGATATGATGGAGCCTAGGTAAATAAATGGATGTGATAAGGTGAAGGAATTGTTGGGAACTGAAGAAAAGGTAATGGAAAAAAATGAAAACATAAAACAGGGAGGTAGTGGAAACAATGAAATGCAATTATGGCTGATTGAAAAGTTATAATTATATGACATACGCACGTTTAGTATGGGAATAATACAAATAACAGAAGGGCAAGAATTTGGGCAACTGCGGCAGAAAAATAAGAAAGAGGTGAATAAAAACATGGCAGAGAAAACAATGGAATTTAAAGTTAGACTGAAAGAAATTAGCTGACTCATATTAAGGCAGTATGTGAGACAAAGGAACACAATGTTTCATGAAATATGAGGTGTAGTCAAAACTATTAATGTGTACATTGAGGAGCAGGAAAAAGCTTAGATGGGTTGGAGTATTAAGAACAGCATAGTGAGGAGGGAACTTTGAGTAAATATATATTGGAAGTGTTTCAAACAGTCTGTGGAGAATTTTATATGGGAACATTGAAGCATTGGGTGGGCTGGTATTTTCACAGAAAGATAAGGATGAGTTGAATAGAAAGAGAGTTATAGGCAATGCAATTGTAGAAATCATGTATATGCAAAATTGAAAGGTCACGAGTTTGATATGTTTTCCAACTAAATTTAAAAAAGGGAGATGCAGAATAGTGACACAATCTATCAAACATATTCAAGGTAATACAGAAGCATTTGTTGTAGTGTTACCCAAGAACAAATGGGATTATGATGAGCCAGGAAACGTATGGTAAATGCCCTTTGCAATGCAGATTTTACATTTTTCACAAATGTATTACCAGCTATGTTATAGGAAGAAAAGTTCTTATTTTTATTTTATTTATTTATCCTTTGTTGACCAGGTAAGTTCCATTAGGTTAGTAGCTTCTTTTCAGAGAAGACTCAAGGTGATAGTTATATGACTGTGGGAAATCAGACCAGGGAAATTCCCCTATTTAGAATAAGGGAGGAAGACAAGATATAAAAATTGGAGACCGATAGTTTTAAATAATTCAGACTGTAAGATATTTATGAAAATCATACAAAAGAGACTTGAAAATAAGATGCAGTAGATAATGGAGAAAACTGTGTATAGCATAAAAGAAAAAATATGTCAAGAATTACTAATTATAGTTAGATCAAGTATAGATTATATAAATAGAAAGAAAGAAGTATAAAACTTATGGTAGGTGATGTTAATAAGAATCTGACACAATACAGCATGAATTGTGGAAATGGACATGTAGAATATTAATGATAAAGTCAAGCAAGTGTAAAGAACTGCTTATAAGAATAATAAACTAAAGGTTTTAATTAATGGATGAACAAGTACAGAAATATATATGAATAATGGTATAAGACAAGGGTATTCTATCAGTAGTATTGTATTTGTTTTGGTCACTAATACAGTAGTCAGGGAGATGAACCAAAAAAATGAAGAACAGAAATTACAACATTCTAACAGAAGTTGAAATTCCAGTTATTATGTCTTATGCAGATGATAGTGTTATAACAACTCAAAACCAGGAGTGGATGACAGAGGTTATTTTATATTTAGTTGAACGTTGAAAGGAAAGTGGTAAGATAATAAAAAAAATGTAAAGGATTGGGTGATATAATAAAAATAGCAAATTTACAATTTTCCATGGAGGAAATATCTGTTTTAGGAACATATTTGATAAAAAGACCATAACAAGGGATTGGAATTAATAATGAAGAACAGAAAAGGTATTTGTGTATTATGGAAAATATGCATATTGGCATATAAGAAAAAACTGTATTTGATTAATTAAATGTCATTAGGAAAGATAACTTATTTGTCCAGTGTTTCTATGATTCCTAGAGGATACGAACAAAATTATTAGAAATAATGTTTTCCTTTGTATGTGATCAAGAATAAATCCTCTTAAGAGGGCTGTTTTATACATGAAGAATGTAGAACAAGGGTTAGGTATAATAAACCCAATAATTTATGCTGTTTCATTAAACTTATATAAGGTATTAAACTGGTTAAACAAAAATAATGACACATTAGTGACATATATATTGAAGTGCAAGTATAAGGAATTTTTAGAAAATATCAGAAGTAAAAAAAAAAAGATTTAAGTGAAGAAACAGATAATTATCAACAAAAAATAAAAATGTGGAAAATAAAAATTGAGGAAATGGAAGGAGATAGAAAGGTACAGTATAATAATATTATGAAGAAATATTATTGTATTAATACATGGGAAGATTCCTGAAAAATAAAGATTAAAGCAATCAAAGAAAGAAATATGTACCACAGGATTCAATAAACTCCATCTAGTGTTATTCCTATATGGAGTGAATGGTGTTCACATCCAAATAGCTGTCTCAGCAGCGCGCCTTACATATTCATGAAGATGCTCTACTGAGAATGGATCTGCAGGCATGAGCATTGAATGAGTCCAGGTAGCATGTTGCAGTAGATCCAACATGCCCCCTGCACTCACAACACTGAAAGCAGCTAAGAAAAGTAAAACAGTGTCCACTGATACAGAAAGACGTATTCAAAATTTAAATAAATGCAGGGTGTGTGTGACAGGTACTGTCACACACCTCCTGCATTGTGAAAATGCCATACAGCATTGTACAATGCTTTCAGTGTCCGCAGACACTGAAAGCATGATCATGAATGTGAAGCAATGCAGGGGGTGTGTGACAGGTACTGTCACACACCCCCTTCATTGTGAAAGTGCCATATGGCACTTTTATACATACCTCCCAACCTATTCAAGCAAAAGATCTGGACAAAGCCTGAAACGATGGGGAACAAATAAGGACAGATTTTAAATATTGCTCTTACAAGCTTATAAAGTTGACAGAATAATAGGTTTTGCATCAGCATGAATTTTCTGAAGGATGTGGAGTCTTAAACTCATATGTATGTCATTATGTAATGACTGCAATCGTCAGCTATTTTCCATAAAGGAACAGATTTTAAGAGGAACACACCAAAAATATGAGGCATAAATCTGGACATTCTGAGAAAACCTGTACAGTTGAGAGGTATGCCACTTTACAGTACAAGTGTGTCCTCAGACACCTGTAAATCTCTTAATTTATAGGTTCAATAGGTAGGTACTAGGCTATCAGCCCAAGGGCCTATGTAAGCCTAGCCAACAAGGTTCCCTGGCTTACACCACCCAAGAAAGTTATTTTCCTGTGTCCCTGTCGAGCAGAGCCACAGAAGTTATCCCCGGGGTGTATTTCCTATTTCCTATCAACTTATCAAGATCTTTCTTCAAGAGTGCTAATGAGGAACTTTGCTTGACATAGATGGGTAGCTTGTTCCAGAGTATGGGAAGTCTCTGGGACAGGAATCTGTCCCTCCAGCATGTCTTGTTTATTGTGATGACAAGGTTTAGGTCCCTAGAGCATATAGCTCTGAGGGATTGGGATTTCTTTAGGTGTAGCATGTCCAACAGCTCTGGGTTTTACATAGCTTTATATGTTAGGCAGAGATCACCTCGGAGTAGGCAATATCCTATGGAGTAAAGCTGGAATTTTTTGAGATGGTCAGTGTAGTGCATCTGTTTGTGGCCAGTAATCCTCTTTGTGAGGTACTTCTGCGGCCTTTCTAGCTGCTGCAGATGTCTTCTGAGGTACATTCCAAAAGGGGCATTGTACTCTATAATAGGTCTAATGAGTGTCGAGTAGAGGGGAACAATGACCTCTTTTTTCCTGGATGAGAACCTTTTTGTGATGAGGTGTGCCACATAGAGGGATTTTCTGACTACTGTGGTGATGTGATTATCAAAGCAGAGACTACTGCCCACCTGGGTCCCAAGTTCTCTTATCACACATTTGGCATTAAGTAGACTGCTGCCTATGTGGCAGTTCATGTGCACAGAGTTTTTACCAAAGGGGATGACAATGCACTTTTTGGCACTGAGCTTGAGGCCATGGCTCTGACAAAAGGCATCTGTCTCAGTGAGGCCCTTCTGTAGGATGTCCACATCATTTGGGGACTTGACTATGGCTCCTAGTTTGCAGTCATCTGCAAACTTCATTAGCTAAAGGCCTTCTGTGTTAGCCTGTACTTCACAGAAGAAGATAGCAAACAGGAGAGGTCCCAGGACTGAACCCTGTGGTACTCCACTTGTTACTGGTTTGAAGTCAGATTTGGAGTCTACAACTTTTACAGTGTGGTTCCTGTCAGTGAGCTAGTTGGCAGCCCATCTTGTGTAGGGATTTATACCTAGTTTAGTGAGTTTTGCTATCATTCCAGAATGGGGGATGGTGTTGAAAGCCTTGGCGAGGTCAAGATAGGCTGTGTGAACTACCTTACCCTTTTCTACAGCTTTGGTGACTGTCTCAAAGAAGTCAATCAGGTTCAGTAGGCATGATCTGCCTTTCACAAACCTGAACTGGGTGGGTTCCAGAGTTTGCAGGTTACCAATGTCTTTGTTTATGAGTTCTATGAAGATACGTTCCATGGCCTTACAGACCAGGCTCATCAGGTTAATAGAGCGATAGTTCCCAGGATCAGTGGTGGCTTCCCCTTTGTGGAGTGTGATAACTGTTGCTGTGTGCCATTCAGTGGGCACAAAGCCTAACGTGAGGCTTGATTGAACATGGTGCTTAGGTGTGGAGTCAGTTCTTTCTGAAGTTAGTGTAAAACACAGCCTGGGATGTTGTCTGGTCCAATGGATGCTGTGTTTTTGGCTTTAGAGAGTGCAACTTTCACCTGCATAGCTGTGATTACAGGGACTCTGCATTCTTCCTGTATAGATATGGGCCCTTTAGGGGGTGAGAGGGGGTAAAGGTAGCACTGAACCTATCTGCCAGGATGTTGGCAATATCAGTTGGTTCTGTAATTTTCATGCCATTGTGCTGTAACTCAGAGCAAATCTGGGTATTGCCATTGAGATTCTTGATATAGCTATAGAATTCTTTGTGGTTGTTGTTAGATTTTATTAATATTAGTCTGAAATTAATTATGTTGTAAATATGCTGAAAGAAAAGGCTTGCTTAAATGCAGAAACAGAGTTTAGTAATATGTGATCAGCAGTCATACTAAATGACCATGGCTTGGAAAAGGAATCTGCTGAATGGACATTTTTCCCTTACAGACTTAAAAACAGGATGTATGCAAGAGCAAAAATACAAAATCTGCTTTTAAAGAATGGACATTTTTCCCTTACAGACTCAGAAACAGGATGTATGCAAGAACAAAAATGCAAAATCTGCTTTTAAAGAACACTGACATGCTTTTCTGCATATACAAAAATGGACACAATATGTTTCCTAAAATAACAGGATATGTTTATGACACTGTGACAATGTGTTTTCTCAAAAATATGTTTTTCTGCATGGAAAACAGGATATGGCACAAGAACAGATGTTTTTATACAAAGATTCAAATAAAATACAGGATGTTCACACTGTCAGAAAAGCTGATCTCTGACAATGTGTTTTCTCAAAAATATGTTTTTCTGCATAAAAAACAGGATATGCTTATCAGCATTGGCACAAGAACAGATGTTCTTAAACACAGATCCAAATAGAATACAGAACAATGTGTTTCCTCAAAAATATGTTTTCTACATGGACATCAGGACACTGTTACAGGATATTCACACTGTCAGAAAAGCTGGTCTCTTACAAGACATTGTTAAACAAGGAAGCTTAGTATTGTTTCTACAGGACTAAAACTGTATATAAAGAGCTGTATAAATCCAGTTATGTTAGAGGTATGGAAGGGACTCATGTGTCCTAAGGTAAATGTTATATCTCTCACATCATCTGTACTATATGAGAAGTAAAGTTGGAACAGTACTTTTAAGCTGCAACGTTTGTCCAGTTTGATTTATTATAAAAGTTATTGGTTACTGCTCTTAAAGACAAGTGCTGCAAAGTATATTCTCTCATCAGTGTATATTCTGCAAGTTTCTGTATGCAACAGACTGTGAATGCAAATATAACCAGACTTTGAATTTTAGCAGAATCCAGCCAGCAAGACTGAGTGTCAAAAGAAGACTTCAAATCCTGCAGCAAGCAAGCAAGCAGCAGTAAGCAGAGCAGAGAGCATCTATATAATTTTTCAATGGTGATCCTTTGACCACGTTCCTAGCCTGTATCCAAAAACAGGGGGAGTGAATGGGTAATGTCACTCCTGTAAAAGCACAGTAACGTTTATGTGAAGTACTTCAGATTTCTACAGTTTTCAACAGTTTGTAGCAATACAGTTTAATAGATGTCTAAATCCGGTGAGACTGCATTGCAGGAAGGTGAAGCAGTTCCATAAATTCTTCAGAAAAGGTACAAGATGAAGTTGTAAGACTGAATCTGCCAGTTTTGCTGTACCAACTTCACAAGTGACTACAGAAACTTTTCAACCATCTACAGTAAAGCAGCTTGGCCATCTGCCTGTCTGTTGACTGGTAAGAAAATTATTCTGTGTTACATACAGTATGAATGTCATAGAGGTAATAATAATAACAGAATAAATGTATATACAGCATATTAGCAAATGTAAAACCTTATTAGGGCAAGTTAATAGTAAGGCATTATGCAAATGGATTGCAATTTGATAGTAAGGCATTATGCAAATGGATTATAATATTTGACTGGTATCTGAAATAAAATCATGTGTGGTATAAAAATGTTTATTGTGTATACAATGTCATAAAAATACAGTGCATGACATTATCCAAAGGTTAGATTATACAGACAAAAATTGTAAAGGTAAAGAACCGAGAAAAGTTAATATGTTGACATTATATTCAAATGTTAGACAGTTATGTTCTGTCACCAGATGTAAAAGGTTTATTTCGCAACTTATTCATTGGAGATTTTAACTATCTTTCCATCAACTGGGAAACATATATGGCCACAAATATGCTGGCTCAGATGTTCTAGGTCTTTGTCAATGAAAATGCTCTGGAACAGCTAGTCAGCACTCGTGCAAGGGGTTCAAATGTCCTAGACTAGTACTCACTAACATGGGGGAGTACTACACCCCCCATGTCATGTTCTATTGGGTAAGATCAAACCGTATGTCAGACTCGTTTGATGTTATTATAAGTCCAGATACCCCATCAAGCTCAAATATGCTTAAGAATTTTTCCAAGACAAAGTACTTCCTACTAAGTGATGACATAAGAAGCTGCAAAGCCCCATCAGACACATACGACATGGACTCCTAAGTAGAGGTGTACACCAATGCACTGTATAACACTTAAGCAGTTGCATAGAATCACCTGTACCTGACTGGATTAAAACCAGGTCTTGTTGAACAAACAAGCCACCCTGGTGGGCCCCAGTATAAACAGGCTATACAACAAGAGAAAGAAATTAATGTCCAAAAACAAGAGGAAACTGGCTCAGCAGAAGAAGAAATTCCTCTCTTGCTTAAACAAACAAATTAGAGATCTTGTTAAGTCCTCCAAAGCTAATTAGAAAATTGCCTCCTGAGGTAAGGATAATCATAAGGCATTCTTTATCACATCTCTAATCTAAAAGGGATTATCCAGCTATGAACTGAACTGGTTGTATATGGCACCACCCATACTCAACTGGAGGTAATAGCCAACCTGTTATTTGACAGATTTAGAGGAAACTTCACCCTCTTGTCTCCACTGGTCATCCCCCAAAGTATACCTGTCACCAATCCTCAGCCTATTATCTCAAGACAGCAGGTCATTTTTGTGCTCTCCAAGGCCAAAAATACGGCATTAGTGTGATCTGGCACATCCCATGCTGCCTTTTAAACAACTTAACACATGACCTAGCAGACCCACTTGGATCCATGTTTAACCACAGCCTGTGAACTGGCTATATTTTGGCAGAGTGGAGGACAGCAATAGTAACCCCACTGCACAAAGGGGAAGGATTAACTGACCCTGGGAAATATAAGCTTGTCTAGACTCAGGTTATGGAAAAAATCTTTATGGACTTTATCAACAAGGACATGGGAAATATCAACAAGGACAAGGAGAATCTCCAAACTCGACCCAACCCAGTTCAGATTCATTAAGGGGAGATCATGCCTGTTAAATGTGTCTGGCTTCTTTGAGAAAGTCACGAAGTCCCTGAATGAGGGAAAGACAGTGAATACCACCTACCTGGACCTAGCCAAGGCATTTGACACAACCCCCTACTCAGATATTAGAGAGAAACTCTCACAATTGGTAATTAACCCTTAAGTCACCACATGGGTAGCCAATTGGCTCACCAACAGGATACATACTGTCAGAGTGGGTGACTTCATTTCTAGCAAAAGACCAGTCTCCAGGGGTGACTCAGAAGTCCAGACAAATGTGGATGACCAAGTACACTGATGATTGCAAATTGGGAATAATCACTGAATCCCTCAATGATGTTAATATACTGCAGAAAGGTTTAATACAGTCAAATGGTTGGTGCCAAAGCTATGGATTAAACCTAAATGCAAAAGAATGCATTATTATTCCCTTTGGGAAAGCTGACATCCCTCCTAATCATGTTATAGGCAGCACCCTCTAAGTGTACACCTAGTGATATGTGATGTGGTTATTCAGGTTGATAGCAATCTGAACTTTGACCATCATCTGTCCCCAGTGGTAAGGAAATCCTTCTATGTGGCATGTCTCGTAAGTAAAGACATTGCATCTAGATCTAAGGCATTTATAATTCCATTAGACTCTGCCTTCATCAGACCAAAAATTTAATGCAATGCTCTCTTTTGCATGTACCTCATCAGACACCTGCCACACCTGGAGAGACCACAAAATTTTCTCACCAAGAAAATACAGGGTACACAAAATAAGTCCTAAGCGGAAAGACTGAAAGCCCTGTCACTATGTTGTGTCTCCTACAAACTGTTAAGAAGTGACCTGTGTCTCCTACAAGCTGTTAATGGGTGACATGTGCCTGGTTTACATGTCAGTCTTTGACCCATCTCAGGTCAGTCTTTGACCCATCTCTAATGGAAATGTTACATATTCGTAAATCAAACTGCACAATGGTCAGTCACTTCAAGGATCTTAACCTAACCTCTGATGTGAACAGATCATGCTGTAGACAGACAGATACATCTTCCAAGGCTCCCACTTCTCTGAAACAAGCTTCCAATTCATATGAAACAAACCCCTCCATGACCCTCTTGAAATGCAACCTTGGTCAATGGATGGGTGACTGCAAATTTACTCCTGGGGAGACATCCGTGTCGCTCATGAACAGAGGCAGCTGGTATTAATTACCATAGAAGTTTATCTCTGTAAAATTCATTCACCAAACCACTGAAAATTAGGGCAACTTGGGATAAATATGGCTAGGCCTGTAAGGGTTCTAGTGCTATTAGCATAATAATTAATCTTCTATGAACCTACAAAGCTATGAAAAGTAGAAGGATGAGGCAGAATGCTGACATAATGCAAGAGAAAGGATATGATGGAGCCTAGGTAAATAAATGGATGTGATAAGGTGAAGGAATTGTTGGGAACTGAAGAAAAGGTAATGGAAAAAAATGAAAACATAAAACAGGGAGGTAGTGGAAACAATGAAATGCAATTATGGCTGATTGAAAAGTTATAATTATATGACATACGCACGTTTACTATGGGAATAATACAAATAACAGAAAGGCAAGAATTTGGGCAACTGTGGCAGAAAAATAAGAAAGAGGTGAATAAAAACATGGCAGAGAGAACAATGGAATTTAAAGTTAGACTGAAAGAAATTAGCTGACTCATATTAAGGCAGTATGTGAGACAAAGGAACACAATGTTTCATGAAATATGAGGTGTAGTCAAAGCTATTAATGTGTACATTGAGGAGCAGGAAAAAGCTTAGATGGGTTGGAGTATTAAGAACAGCACAATGAGGAGGGAACTTTGAGTAAATATATATTGGAAGTGTTTCAAACAGTCTGTGGAGAATTTTATATGGGAACATTGTAGCATTGGGTGGGCTGGTATTTTCACAGGAAGATAAAGATGAGTTGAATAGAAAGAGAGTTATAGGCAATGCAATTGTAGAAATCAAGTATATGCAAAATTGAAAGGTCACGAGTTTGATATGTTTTCCAACTAAATTTAAAAAAGGGAGATGCATAATAGTGACACAATCTATCAAACATATTCAAGGTAATACAGAAGCATTTGTTGTAGTGTTACCCTAGAACAAATGGGATTATGATGAGCCAGGAAACTTATGGTAAATGCCCTTTGCAATGCAGATTTTACATTTTTCACAAATGTATTACCAGCTATGTTATAAGAAAAAAAGTTCTTATTTTTATTTTATTTATTTATCCTTTGTTGACCAGGTAAGTTCCATTAGGTTAGTAGCTTCTTTTCAGAGAAGACTCAAGGTGATATTTATATGACTGTGGGAAATCAGACCAGGGAACTTCCCCTATTTAGAATAAGGGAGGAAGGCAAGATATAAAAATTGGAGACCGATAGTTTTAAATAATTCAGACTGTAAGATATTTATGAAAATCATACAAAAGAGACTTGAAAATAAGATGCAGTAGATAATGGAGAAAACTGTGTATAGCATAAAAGAAAAAAATATGTCAAGAATTACTAATTATAGTTAGATCAATTATAGATGACATAAATAGAAAGAAAGAAGTATAAAACTTATGGTAGGTGATGTTAATAAGAATCTGACACAATACAGCATGAATTGTGGAAATAGACATGTAGAATATTAATGATAAAGTCAAGCAAGTGTAAAGAACTGCTTATAAGAATAATAAACTAAAGGTTTTAATTAATGGATGGACAAGTACAGAAATATATATGAATAATGGCATAAGACAAGGGTATTCTATGAGTAGTATTGTGTTTGTTTTGGTCACTAATACAGTAGTCAGGGAGATGAACCAAAAAAATGAAGAACAGAAATTACAACATTCTAACAGAAGTTGAAATTCCAGTTATTATGTCTTATGCGGATTATATTGTTATAATAACACAAAACAAGGAGTGGATGACAGAGGTTATTTTATATTTAGTTGAAGGTTGAAAGGAAAGTGGTAAGATAAAAAAATGTAAAAGATTGGGTGATATAATAAAAATAGCAGGTTTACAATTTTCCATGGAGGAAATATCTGTTTTAGGAACATATTTGATAAAAAGACCATAAAAAGGGATTGGAATTAATAATAAAGAACAGAAAAGGTATTTGTGTATTATGGAAAATATGCGTATTGGCATATAAGAAAAAAACTGTATTCGATTAATTCAGTGTCATTAGGAATGATAACTTATTTGTCCAGTGTTTCTATGATTCCTAGAGGATATGAACAAAATTATTAGAAATAATGTTTTCCTTTGTATGTGATCAAGAATAAATCCTCTTAAGAGGGCTGTTTTATACATGAAGAATGTAGAACAAGGGTTAGGTATAATAAACCCAATAATTTATGCTGTTTCACTAAACTTATATAAGGTATTAAACTGGTTAAACAAAAATAATGACACATTAGTGACATATATATTGAAGTGCAAGTATAAGGAATTTTTAGAAAATATCAGAAGTAAAAAAAAAAGATTTAAGTGAAGAAACAGATAATTATCAACAAAAGATAAGAATGTGGAAAATAAAAATTGAGGAAATGGAAGGAGATAGAAAGGTACAGTATAATAATATTATTGTATTAATACATGGGAAGATTCCTGAAAAATAAAGATTAAAGCAATCAAAGAAAGAAATATGTACCACAGGATTCAATAAACTCCATCTAGTGTTATTCCTCTATGGAGTGAATGGTGTTCACATCCACATAGCTGTCTCAGCAGCGAGCCTTACATATTCATGAAGGTGCTCTACTGAGAATGGATCTGCAGGCATGACCATTGAATGAGTCCAGGTAGCATGTTGCAGTAGATCCAACATGCCCCCTGCACTCACAACACTGAAAGCAGCTAAGAAAAGTAAAACAGTGTCCACTGATACAGAAAGACGTATTCGAAATTTAAATAAATGCAGGGTGTGTGTGACAGGTACTGTCACACACCTCCTGCATTGTGAAAATGCCATACAGCATTGTACAATGCTTTCAGTGTCCGCAGACACTGAAAGCATGATCATGAATGTGAAGCAATGCAGGGGTGTGTGACAGGTACTGTCACACACCCCCTGCATTGTGAAAGTGCCATATGGCACTTTTATACATGCCTCCCAACCTATTCAAGCAAAAGATCTGGACAAAGCCTGAAACGATGGGGAACAAATAAGGACAGATTTTAAATATTGCTCTTACAAGCTTAGAAAGTTGACAGAATAATAGGTTTTGCATCAGCATGAATTTTCTGAAGAATGTGGAGTCTTAAACTCATATGTATGTCATTATGTAATGACTGCAATTGTCAGCTATTTTCCAGAAAGGAACAGATTTTAAGATGAACACACCAAAAATATGAGGCATAAATCTGGGCATTCTGAGAAAACCTGTACAGTTGAGAGGTATGCCACTTTACAGTACAAGTGTGTCCTCAGACACACAGCCATACCTGTAAATCTCTTAATTCATAGGTTCAATAGGTAGGTACTAGGCTATCAGCCCAAGGGCCTATGTAAGCCTAGCCAACAATGTTCTCTGGCTTACACCACCCAAGAAAGTTATTTTCCTGTGCCCCTGTCGAGCAGAGCCACAGAAGTGATCCCCGGGGTGTATTTCCTATTTCCCATCAACTTATCAAGATCTTTCTTCAAGAGTGCTAATGAGGAACTTTGCTTGACATAGATGGGTAGCTTGTTCCAGAGTATGGGAAGTCTCTGGGACAGGAATCTGTCCCTCCAGCATGTCTTGTTTATTGTGATGACAAGGTTTAGGTCCCTAGAGCATATAGCTCTGAGGGATTGGGATTTCTTTAGGTGTAGCATGTCCAACAGCTCTGGGTTTGACATAGCTTTATATGTTAGGCAGAGATCACCTCGGAGTAGGCAATATCCTATGGAGTAAAGCTGGAATTTTTTGAGATGGTCAGTGTAGGGCATCTGTTTGTGGCCAGTAATCCTCTTTGTGAGGTACTTCTGCGGCTTTTCTAGCTGCTGAAGATGTCTTCTGAGGTACATTCCAGAAGGGGCATTGTACTCTATAATGGGTCTAATGAGTGTTGAGTAGAGGGGAACAATGACCTCTTTTTTCCTGGATGAGAACCTTTTTGTGATGAGGTGTGCCACATAGAGGGATTTTCTGACTACTGTGGTGATGTGATTATCAAAGCAGAGACTACTGCCCACCTGGGTCCCAAGTTCTCTTATCACACATTTGGCATTAAGTAGACTGCTGCCTATGTGGCAGTTCATGTGCACAGAGTTTTTACCAAAGGGGATGACAATGCACTTTTTGGCATTGAGCTTGAGGCCATAGCTCTGACAAAAGGCATCTGTCTCAGTGAGGCCCTTCTGTAGGATGTCCACATCATTTGGGGACTTGACTATGGCTCCTAGTTTGCAGTCATCTGCAAACTTCATTAGCTAAAGGCCTTCTGTGTTAGCCTGTACTTCACAGAAGAAGATAGCAAACAGGAGAGGTCCCAGGACTGAACCCTGTGGTACTCCACTTGTTACTGGTTTGAAGTCAGATTTGGAGTCTACGACTTTTACAGTGTGGTTCCTATCAGTGAGCTAGTTGGCAGCCCATCTTGTGATGTAGAGATTTATACCTAGTTTAGTGAGTTTTGCTATAATTCCAGAATGGGGGATGGTGTTGAAAGCCTTGGCGAGGTCAAGATAGGCTGTGTGAACTACCTTACCCTTTTCTACAGCTTTGGTGACTGCCTCAAAGAAGTCAATCAGGTTCAGTAGGCATGATCTGCCTTTCACAAACCTGAACTGGGTGGGTTCCAGAGTTTGGAGGTTACCAATGTCTTTGTTTATGAGTTCCATGAAGATACGTTCCATGGCCTTACAGACCAGCCTCATCAGGTTAATAGAACGATAGTTCCTAGGATCAGTGGTGGCTTCCCCTTTGTGGAGTGTGATGTTGCTGTGTGCCATTCAGTGGGCACAAAGCCTAACGTGAGGCTTGATTGAACATGGTGCTTAGGTGTGGAGTCAGTTCTTTCTGAAGTTAGTGTAAAACATAGCCTGGGATGTTGTCTGGTCCAATGGATGCTGTGTTTTTGGCTTTAGAGAGTGCAACTTTCACCTGCATAGCTGTGATTACAGGGACTCTGCATTCTTCCTGTATACATATGGGCCCTTTAGGGGGTGAGAGGGGGGTAAAGGTAGCACTGAACCTATCTGCCAGGATGTTGGCAATATCAGTTGGTTCTGTAATTTTCATGCCATTGTGCTGTAACTCAGAGCAGATCTGGGTATTGCCATTGAGATTCTTGATATAGCTATAGAATTCTTTGTGGTTGTCCCTAGAATCAGAGGTGATTTTGTTTTCGTAGCTAGCTTTGGAGGATCTTATAAGGTATCTCAGCTTCTTACTGAGGCTGACCAGGGAGCTCCTCCACTCATGTGATTTTACTCTCTTTTGTAACTGTTTCTTCCTTCTGTTGTAGAGTTTGTCTATGGCAGGGGACCATCAGATTGGCTTCCTTTTTTGGAGGATAGCGTCTTGGCTCTATTTTGGGGATAACACCATTCATGCACTTGTGTTAGTGCTTATAGAAGGCATTTGTGTAGTATTCAGCAGTCATACCTGGGTTGTCCATCTGCATGGGGGTCATGAAATTCGCCACTTTGGTCATAAGAAGCATGAAGTTGGCTTTGGAGAAATTTTTTTCCATGGTTTTCTTAATGAGGGTGTGGATGGGATGTGGATATCTAGGGTGATTAGCTTATGGTCAGATCTGACCAACAAGGAGTTGACTTCAGGTGTGGAACACCAGTCACTCATGTTGGTAATGACTAGGCCTAGGATATTGTTGCCCCTGGTGGGGTGTGGATAAGTTGATCCAGGGCATTGGAATCTATGAATTCCAGAAAGCGTTGAGCGAAGGAGTTGGTACATGAGTAGTTTGCCCAGTTAATGGGTGTTTGGTTGAACCCTGATATTTTTCAGTATATCAAGAAAAGAGGAGTGGGAATCCTGGGGCATAGTGGGGGACCTGTAGCAAGCTACAACTTGGATTGCAGTTTTGCCCAGAGTTAGTTGGACTTGGATAACCTCGGATGCATTATGGTGAGCAACTAGCCTGGAGGTGTGGATATCCTTAATGAATATGGACACAGCTCCGCCTTTGGTGTTCCAGTCACCGTTAGATGGCTGAAAAGTGTGGTATGTGTTATAGCCAGTTAATGCAGGGTTGCTCTCTGAAGCCTTGAACCAGGTATCAGTCACTGCACAGATATCGATGTTCTCCATTTTTAGGAGTGCCTTGAGGGAGTGCATTTTGAGATTTAGACTTCTAGCATTGAGTAGCATTACCCTCAGTTTTTGCTTACCTGTTCCTGTTATGGTGGTGAATTTGTCATTTGATCCTTGCAGAAAAAAGGCACTATAGGGTTGGCAAAAGCCTTACCCAGTATCCGCAATCCCAGAGGTGACAGGTGCAGGCTATTTCTGGCAAACCATCATAGTCTGTTGACCATGTTATCCCAGGCAGACAGACACTGGATCCCCTTAGAATGACACCAGAAGCTTAGTCAATTGTTGAAGTCAATCATTTTGTCCTTGTACTGTGGTATCATTCTGGGCAATAGCAGGATGCTACTCAGGACTAGCGTCATACCTGCTTGGGCTACAAGATCGGAGAGCTCTTCCATGTCTCTTTTCATGTAGTCCAGGGAGGTACATCTCAGGTCATTCACACTAACATGGACAGTGACAGAGTCATATTTGCACTTGTTGTGGAGTGACCTTAGTGCATGGGTTATGTGGTTAATCCTGGCACCTGACAGGCAGCTGACAGTAACCTTCTCCTTGTTTAGCCTGGTGAGTGGGACATCAGTGTGCCTGACTATAGAGTCACCTATGACTAGTGTGTTGGGTACGTTGTTTTGCCTTATGGGTTGTGGTCGAGTGGCACACTGAGTCTGGTGGCAATTGTCATTTGGGTTGTGTTGGGGGTGGAGGTTGCTTGTGTTTCTGCATTGGAGGTCTCTGTTACTTGAGCAGATTATTATTGAGAGGCTCAGTGATTTTTTTTTGTGTTTCTATGTGTGGATTTTGTAGATGTAGGTTTAATGGGACTATGTGATGAGTGTGGTGTGGAGCAAGAATTTTCCTTCTCCTCTTGACTGACAAGTTCAGTCTTGGGTTGAGAGAGCTTTACATTCAGTTTGGCTAGATAAGTGCATCTTTCACAGGTTGTAGTGTTGGGTGGTAGGAGGAGAGGGCTGTCTGTGTATAGGAGGCAATTGCTACATTGCCCCAAGATGCCCAGATTCATCAGGTAGACAGGAGAGAACACTGGGAGCTGACCCTTAGACATGCCTGAATAAAAAGTTATTTTCCTCTAGACAAGTAATGAAAGTGAGTACAAGAGCTGTTTTTCTCAAAGCAAGTGAGGAAAGTAAGTAAAAAAAAACTGTTGTCCTCTAGGTAAAGAGGAACGTTGAGTGCTGTAACAATTTGTAGCGTATTTAGTGCTTACAGCAAGTTCTGAACAAGTGCTGAGCACGAATAAGCAAATTCAATTGTTAAAACTAAGAATCTGTATCTGAACTAGACTTGTTACAGGAAAGAAACAAGTGCAAATGCAGGCTTTTAAATCAGTAAGTTGAGAGAGATGGAAAAACTTCTCAAACGGCCAATAACTACAATTTCTAGGCCAAACTCCAGACAAAGGGAAACCAAATGGGGGGACAAAGGTCCAAAAATAGGGACATATTTTAAGTACAGCTCACATACATTTAAAAAGTTGATAGAGGAACAGGGTTTGTACTAACATAACATTTTCTGAAGGATTAGAAGTCTAAAGCTCAAATGTATGCCATTATTTAGTGAATTCAATCCTGATATTGCACACACAGATGTAGAAAGTTGATAGAATGGCAGGTAGTGCATTACCAAATATGAATCAGCAGTGGTATTAATACATGTAATTAAAGTGCTTGTATTAAAATATTTTGTTTTCAGTTACAAGTTATGTTTAAGCATAGCTGAGTGGGTTTGCATGTTACGGCCCTCTTCTCAGCATTTACTTAAACATCTCATAGGAGCTAAACACAAATGTATAGCTAAAATACTCAATAGCAAGATAGAGTAGTGGTTCAAGTTCTGGCTTTGTATGCCACAGTTCACAGTTTAAGTACCAAGACAGGTCTTTCATTTTTACATGGAAAAGCATTGTTAAAATTATTTTTATTTTTAAATTATGTAGTAATTGATATTTGTTAACCAGGGTTGTGCAGCTGGTCCAAAATGGAAGTTTCAGTGGAAAAACATGTGGAATCACCCATGTTAATACCAGTGTCCCATATAGTATAGTCACACCCCAGGATAATGTAATAAAAGCACATTGGGGTAACGTCATATAATGTAAATCATTTGCACTTTATAATATGTCAGTAATGATTAATTAATTTGCAATTCTAAAATATTTTCTTAAATGAAAACTGAGCAATGCTTAGCAGTACTTAGCTCTGCTCAGCTGGTTTGAGCATTGGTTAGACGTTAATCGTAAGCAGCAGTTAGCTCAGCTAAGTGCATTTGCACACTGCCAAGCTTTGTTCAACATTTTCAAAATGGTCCAATGATGCCAAAGGCTGAGAATATGACCTTATTTAAACCACACGTGGGAATACAGCCAGTACCTGATGTAGTTTGATCTGTGCAGGAACCATGTCTGGAGTTGGAGAGGGAGCAGCGCTGGGGCATTCTGGAGTCCAGGGTCATGGCTGGACTCCTTGATGTACACCATGACAATAGACTGCTGCAGGGCCAGTACCAGGTCTCACAGTACAAAGTGTAGGTGTGGGACTGTCTGGCACATGACCTCATCAGTGCTGCTGAAATCCCCCAAACTGGTGAGCAGGTATGGCATCATTATGCCAACCTAAAGTGTAGGAAGGGGGTGCTCTTAGCCCAGTGGATCCAAGATGCTCAGGCACAGAATGCTCCAGTAGTTTGTAAGTATCTCATCCATAGCCGTACCAAATTCTAGCACAAGTATGTGATAGACAGGTATGCATAATGTTTGTTTTTCCCATTACAGCTGCAGCGGAGATGGCTAGTAATGTGGAGGCCCAAGTGCACAGTCTGTCATGGCTGTGCCAACAGGCTGGTGAGTACAGATCTATCTTTCACTATATAGTGCAATAAATAAGAAGGAGTACATTGTTTACTGCCTGTAGGTATAGTGTGTTATGTGTCTACTGAATAAGTAAAGTTTGTCAGCCTAATATTGATCTACAGGATACGCAGTAGTAAAGCACTGTGCCATGTTACTAAAGTAAGATTTATACCACAAGCTGTTTTCTTTACTCTGGTATGTTGTTCTAGAAATAGAATGTGTACAGGTTCTTCACAGAAAATACGGTTTTAACAGCATGCATTAACTGAGATTGTTCAAAGAACCAGCTTGTATGCAAAACTGTAGATTGTGGAGCTGTAAAACAAGATATAAATGAAATATGAAATGTTATGCACTAAGATCTGAACCCTGAATAGTAATGTGTAATGTATTATAGTGTGCCCCTACATCATTTCCTTGTGTTAAACTTTGCTTTCCAGATTGTATTATTTCAAAGGATTACCACACAGTATACTATCTGTCATGCATGAAACGCAGGATTACAAGGTCAGACTGTCTAACCAACAGAGTATTAGGCAGAAATCAGTCAAACAACCAACAGCAGTTCCCCAGTAGTTCAGTGTGATGATAAATAGCTTTGTTGTTCAGTTGCTACATTGCCCCAACACAGTTTGAATCCAGGAAGTGGTACTGAGATGTGTGTGTATATATATATATATATATATATATATATATATATATATATATATATACACTCAAGAAATCTTGAATATTTTTAGAAATAGTCAGATAGTGTTAACCGATATTTTCTCCA
The DNA here is from genome assembly GCF_019279795.1 of Protopterus annectens. Lineage (NCBI taxonomy): Eukaryota > Metazoa > Chordata > Ceratodontiformes > Protopteridae > Protopterus > Protopterus annectens. The sequence continues at coordinate 1,578,717,880 of NC_056735.1, forward strand.
CAAGTCTTACAGGTAAAGAAATGTTTGTAGTATCTGTATAAAATTTTACTAGTACATCATGTACAACTGTTCCTCTCTCCAACTCCATGTCTGTAAATTACAGCAGGATAGGTACATACACCATGCACTCTTCCTGATACATGTCTCTCAAGTGTCACAGTGTCATGGCTAGTGGTCACTGCTGCCAATAAACTTGGACACAGATAGGAATCCAGGTGAAGTATGCCAGTAGCACACTCACACAACATCAGTGCAGGGTATCCCCTCTAGTCATGTATCCAGAGTTGTCAAAGTTTGTCCCATTCCTTTCTAGGTTGACAGTTTAACAGGTATGTATGTGCTACAGAAGCTTTGGGCCATAGGTAGATGTAAAGTGAGGGCAGACCTGTAGAGTATTGAGCAATACTGTTATGAAAAATAGAAGCATATACAGTTGTTAATGGACTCCCTCCCAACCCTTATTAGCATCAATAATTGTTATTCATACACTACAGGTATGTTGTTCTCAAAACCTATTGATGGGACATGTGTTCTATTATTGTTCCTATATTTAATTGGTTGCATATTAACATACCTTGTTCAAATACCATTGTTGGTGACCTGTTGTCATCAATGTAATTGCATGCTGTTACAATGCTTACTGTTGTTCTATTTATGCTTGTGTTCTGTTTACTAAGAAACTGTATCATATCTATTGTTTTAGGTTAACTGGAACACCCACACATGCTGTTTTAACTAATTTTGAAATGTTTTGTTCATCACTAACCAATATATTTTGGAAAACCTCAACACCATAGCATGTTTGGAAAGGCAGATCCCAGGGGATCTGCCTGTCCACCTCATCAGGCCTTGACACCAGGTCCCAGCACATCTCAGATCCAACATGGCACATCTTCCTCCACTGGTTATGCTCCACCTTTAGGAGGAACTACATCAGAGGAATGGGCCTGTTCCCCCCGATGCGGGGGGGGGGGCTGTCACCCACCACATGTGCCGGGGTCTAGTGCACAGTGCCATCTGCTCAGAGTTGGATGGATGCCCGAGCCAGATTTAGGACCACCTCAGGCTCCTCAACGGGCAACCTGCCCCTGCTGTCCAGCCCCCAGCACAGCCAGCTTTGGGGCCATGAAGGTGCAGTGGTGACTGCCCATGGGTGGGGAATCTCAGTCCCACTGTATCCATTTGGGGAATCATGGGCCTCTGATTCCCAACCACCCTCCCCTTACAAGGTGTTTACCCCCTCATGTGTCATATACTGACCTGCCTTCTGTCTTGTGTGTCTTGTATGCCTGTGAATGCAACCTGTCCTACCCAACCTACCTCCCCAAACATACCTACAGTCATTCCCTAACACCCCCCTCTCACCTTAAAAAAGGGCATCTGTCCCACAGAAAAATCATTGCCAGATACATAGCTCTACATTCCTCACCAATGTCCAGTGACATAAATCAATCTACCCTCAAATCAGTCTATAAATGTATGTTGCCAACACTTCTCCCTGTGGGGTGTGAGGCTGTAAATTCCAAATTTCTCACATCAGCAACAGCTGTTGCTGCAGAAGAAATGTAGAGCTATGGTCCTTTCCTACAACCACCCTGCACAGCACTAGCTGCTTTTAGTAATGCTTTACCCCCTGCTTGGACCCATTTCACCACTTTCCTGTCACCCTGTTTTTTTTTCTTTATTTAAAGTTAGTGCAGGTTTAAGTGGGAATAGGTGCCGCGCAAAGCTAATGGGACTTAAGGGTCTCTTAGCATTGCTTAGCTTTGTGCAAAACTGTGCAAACCCACTTACAGCTGCTTAAAAGTGCTTTAATCACTCTGTCTCAATCAGCCCCTGTTTTGTCTAGCAAAAAAAAAAAAACAGCACTGGCAGGTCTTGAATCTAGGATCCTGTTTACTACACTCACAGCAATGTACCACTACACGGTATAAACTGCAAGATTTGCCCATGCTTTTGTAATTATATCATGCATTATGGTCATTTAACATTAGTGAAAAAAACAGGACATTGAGAACTACAATCACACCTACATCATCTGAGCTGTGGGAATTTGTAATGCTTTTACAAACATAACATGCATTACAGTCATTTAACATAAGGGGAAAAATACACATCTCTGTCAAAACCCAGGACCCTGTGCACTCTTGTCACAGCAGCTACCACTACTCTACCTAAGATGTGAAAAGTAGTATTGCTTCAGTAAATATATCATGCAAGATGGTCATCCAACATTAGGAAAAACCTGTGGAATTAATAAGTTTTATATATATATATATATATATATATATATATATATATATATATATATATATACACACACACACACACACACACACACACACACAGACACACACAAACACACACACACACAGTTTCACTTCAGAAGCCCAAAAGTCCAAAATCTTGAATTTCAAAAGACTGAGATCAAAATCTTGAAAGTTCAAAAGACTGAAACTCAAAATACTGAATCTTAGAATACTGAAAACATACAGGATACCAACACTTACTATATTCCAGCAGATGTAGATACAGAAACAAATGCACGACAAACCATATTACTTTTCTCCAAGTATAAGCAGGGGGGCAAGCCTCCTGCCCTCCCACCCCCTGTTACTTATATATATCAACTCCAACATCGCACTTCACTACACTAGCATTAGTTATGTTGTAGTATAGCAAGTTAAAAGGGAACATGACTAAGGTTCCAGCAAGCAATCATGAAATACATAATGGTATGTTTGCCAATTTGTTCTGTGGAGTGCGATCTCGGAGTTGATATAATGAAGAAGTAGGGGTGGGGGCTTTCCCCCCTGCTTATACTTGGTGAAAAGTAATATGGTGTGTTTTGTATTTATTTCTGTATCTACTTCTGCTGGAATATAGTAAGAGTTGGTATCCTGTATGTCTTCAGTATTCTGAGATTCAATATTTTCAACATTCAAAATTATTTTGCTCTCAGTCTTTTGAAATTCAAGATTTTGGGCTTTCAGTCTTCAGAAGAGAATACACACACACACACACACACACACACACACACACATATATATATATATATATATATATATATATATATATATATATATATATATATATATATATATATCCATATACTCTCATATACTCAACCTCTTAGTGCAAGACATCTGCCAGACTAATAGGGGAACAAAGGCCAGAAAATAGGGACATATTTTAAATATGGATTTTATAAGCTTAGAAAATTACTACAGTATCATGGTTTGTTTTAACATATATTTTCTGATAGATGTCAACTCTGAAACACAAATGATTGTCATTATTCAGTGACTTCAATGCTCATATCATCCAAGTGATTTGTCAGAAATACACAACAGTTATGGTGAACAGATCAAAAATATGAGCCACACATTTGGGCAGTCTATTAAAATCTAAAAAGTGGAGAGTTATGACTGCAGACATGTAAAAGAAGGGAACAAACACTGAAAGCTGACAACCAGTTTATTTTTATTTTTATTTATTTTACATTTGTTAACAGGGAAAATTCAACTGGATACAGGTCCATTTTCAGCAGCGGCCTGGGGAGAAACGTTCCAAATATATAAAAACAAGTGTAAATACAGTGAAATTATTACAGTACGTTATCACAGAACTGAGATTTTTTTAATGATATGTACACAGGTACATGCTTTTCTCACATACACACTGCAAAGGTTGTAAGCAAGTAGCTGAGAAAGAAATAATTAAAATTTTCATCTGAAAAAGGAAAACACATATATTAAGGTGATTATCATACATGGTGTAGTGTTAACTTTAAATTTTTCCAGTAGGTGGGTAATACACAGAATTTTAGACAGTTAGAGAATCAGAGTTTTATTCTTAAAATGAGGTTCTCATTTATGAATTATGTTTGAGTGGGGGTTAGTGAGGGTTTGTACAGGGATAAGCCACTGCATTTTTAGGTATTTCCTAAGAGATGTTTTGAATTGGGATAAGGAGGGGTCAGTGGTGAGTTCAGCAGGAAGTAGGTTCCAGTTTTTACTGGCAGAGTTGGAGAATAGTGATTCACCAGCTGAATTGTTGGTTACAGTTTGCACTAGCAATTTTTTGGAAGAGCAAAGGGATTTTAGGTTACTGCAGGGGATAATAATATTTTTCAGTATGGGTGTACTGTCTGGTTGGTAGAGGATTTTGTGAACAACTATTAGGTAGTTATATTGCAGTTGATAGGGAAGTTCAAGCCAGTCTAATGATTGAAGATTAAGGCATTGATGGGTTCTATAAGCTGATTCTGTGGCAAATCTGCAATGTTATTGTAGCACCTAATAAATTTATTTTGGTTTGATTTGCTTAGGTTTACGAAGATGGGTGAGGCAAAAAGAAGGGTCAATAGCAGATGTGTATGGGCAATAACAGTTCTAGCAGATGGGGATAGGAATGGTTTAATCCTATATAAAAAGAGCCTAATTTTTTATTAACTGTTTTAATAGTTTTGTCTATGTGAGCATCAAACTTGAGGTTGTTGTCGATGATCACTCCCAATAGTTTAGTACTAGGTTCTGGGGAAATATGATACCATTGTTAGATATTATGGTGAGAGGTGGTGAGGGGACCTTGCGAGAGGGGGAGAAGAGTAATAGTTTGGTTTTATTTGGGTTTAATAGTAGTTGGCGACCAGTGAGCCAGTTCTCTACTTTGTTGAAAGTGATTTGGGACAAGGATTGTAAATCTGTTGTGAAGGTGGTAGAGCAGATTAGGGTTGAGTCATCTGCATACAGGATACAAGTTGCATCAGGGATGACTTTGTGCAGGTCACTAATGAAAATTAATGAAAATGGAGAAAAGGAGGGGACCTAATATAGATCCCTGTAGGACTCCAAGGGTGACTGGTAAAAGGGATGATATGTTATTCCTCCATAGTACAGCTTGTTGTCTGTCACTTAGGTAAGAATGTAGCCAGGTAATTGCTAGATTATCTCTGGAGAGTGATTTTAATGTGTTTAAGAGTAGCTGGTGATTTACCATATCAAATGCCTTGGATAGGTCATGGAAAAGGGCTGAGGAGAGCTTGTTGTCATCATGGTTTTGATTTATTGTATGGGAGAAGGAGAGAAGGGCTGAGGTTGTACTATGGCAAGGTCTACATCCGTGCTGGGAGAGGTCTAGGAGAGTGTTTTGATTCAGATAGGCAAGAAATTGCTTGTGGATACATTTTTCCATTATTTTAGCCAAGGGAGACAGAATGGCTATAGGTCTATAATTTGAAAGTTCAGTGGAATCTCCCCCTTTATGAAGAGGAACAATTCTGGAGATTTTTTCAGATATGGGGATATAGGCTTTGTGGATAGTTCTATTGATTAAAATTGATATGGGGTATGCTGCTTCTTTAGCGGCTTTTTGGAGATATTCTGCAGGTAGCAAGTCTGCTAAAAGGCTGGTGGGTTTCATTTTTTTTAAGTAGGGACATAATAAAAGATGTTGGTACTGGATCAAGCTTAAAGGGGATCTTATTATCAGGTGTGGGGTTGGTGGTACTTGGGGTATAGGGAGATAGCTTACTGGCTAGGGATTGTACGGTTTCTGTAAATAAAGTGTTAAAAGTGTTAGCAACAATTTTAGGAGGTTGTTGGAGGGTAGTTAATGGGTAGGGGTAGTTGATGTGCCTGGGTGGAGAAGTTTGTTTATGCCTGACCAGAATTTTTGTGGTTGATTTTGATGCTTTTGTTGCAGATTGCAGTTGTAATTCTTTTTGTCTAGCATGATAGACTTATTTGTATCATTTCTCAGCTGTTTATATATAAGGTGGTCTTTTGGGGACTAAGTGGTTCTCCAGGAGGTCCACCATTTATTTCTGCAATAATTATTTATCTTGCAACATTGGACAGCCATGGTGCTACTTTGATATTGGTTCTGATGTGTGGGGGGAGCATGGTTATCCAGGATAGCAAGAAATGCAGAGTTAAAGTATGAGACCACTTCATCTAGTGGAAGTAGCCATAGGATGGATCAGTCACATGTGTTAAGTTCATTCTGAAATTTAGTCTGAATAAAGTTCTTACAACTTCTAATGGTGTTAAAGGAAGATTTTTGAGGGATGTTTTCTTTTTCTGATTTTATAGGTCAGGAAGTGATCACTTAAGTCCTCAGGTAGGGTGCCTGTTTTATATATCTGGGGTAGGTTGTTTATTAATATCCAGTCTAGTATACTTTCTTTTTTGTTAGGCTTATTGATTCTGGTTGGGGAAAATATCATCTGGGAGAAGCCATGCAAATTTATATGGGTGGAGGGGAAGTCTGAAAAGCAAGTATTCCAGTCGATATTAACATCACCAAGAATAATAGTTTCCTGGGGCAGTTAGTGGAGAGCCATTGGAGGATACACTCCAAGGTATTTGTGTTGTCACCTGGGAGAATATAGATACATGCAATGTTTATAGATTTGCATTTGTTGAGTTGGACCTTTGTAATGAGTATTTTTGCATTGTTAGTAAACAAGGCATTTGGGATACTAGTTTTGGATACTTCCAGAGTGGATTTATACAAGATGCCTACCACCCCTCCTTTCTTAGAGATGTGATCAAGTCTTAATATATTGTACCCTTGGGGTATAATCTCATTATCAATGTAGTAGGCTTGAGACAGGTCTCGGTAAGGCATAGTATATCAGGGGAGTGGACATCCAGGAGGGCATGCAAGTAATGAATTTTCTTGCTTATAATTAGGTGACACACTAGGAGTGAGTTGGGGGCATTATTTGAGTTTGTAGGCTAGTATGGGTATTATTTGTGGGGCTGATAGTAACAGGTGGGGTTGGGCCTGGGTTAGGGTGGATGTCACCATCCACTATGAGGTTTGGTAGTCATCTAATAGCAAGTTTCTGGAGTTTTAATAAGAGTGGGTGGTAGTATTTAGTTCTAGGATTAATATATGAAGCACAAATGGGATGTTGAGTTTTTGTGTTAGAAGAGTTCGATGAGAGGTGGGGTAGTGGTTGGTTAGAATAATGTGGCTGATTAGTAGTACTATATTTGGTTCTAGGGTAGTGGGTGCCAGGGAGGTGTTGGAATTCATAGGCTGTGAGAAGATAGAGAAATATAAGTGGGGGTATTAGGCAGTAAATAGGATTAGAGTTTGAAGATTTGTTGAAAGTATGTGGAGGCATTGTAGGTTTTATTTGAGTAATGCTTGTTTAAAATAGAGTTGGGGTGTTTATAATTAGCATATAGTGAGAGACTGGAGAGACTTTGAGTACTAGGGCTGGTACTGCAAATGATTTGTTAATGCTGATTGAGTCTGATGATTGGGAGCGGTGTCATATGGGGTTTGTGGTAAGGTGATAAATGTAGAACACCTGGGGTGGGTGGGAATTGGGGGCAGGGTAGGGGATTGGAGAGAGCCCGCAGGACGAACAGAGTGGGTAGAGCCAAAACAAGAAGAAGATCAAGGAGATCAATCTGTGGAGTGTTGAGGTCTGAAGGTAAGTGTGTTGAGATATACAAGAAGGTAAGAGGCTTAAAAAGATAGAAGTGGGATTATAGCGCAGTGATATAAGGAAATACTTGTATGGTTATACTAGGACCACAGTGTGAGAGAGAACAAAAATAAAGAGATGACTAAGAACTGTGTTAGGGGGATTTGATGAAGAAGAGGTAAAGGAATTTAGAGACCCTAAAGCTAATAGTATGAAGCCACCTAGTGGGCAGGTGGGGCACTTGGATGCACTAATAGTATGGAGCCATCTAGAGGGCGGTGGGCTACTTGCATGCAAGTATGCTATTGGGGATTCCTATGAAGCAAGGCAGAAAAGCTAAGTCAAAAGATGGTGCCTTTCTACATCAGGCTTTTTGATACCTTAGTTCATCCAGCACCTTCCAAACTACAGTCAGACAAACACAACACTACACCAATTCAGCTTTGGGGAATCAGTCATGCTTTGCACATATATCATGCACTACAGGGATGTAACTGTAGGGAAAAGCAGACATTTTTGGGAAATTGTCTACCCACAACTATTTGCACCACAGTCGCAGCAACATACTAGTAAGCCAACTGATCTCTATAGTATAATGACTGTTTCATCTAACATACTGGGTAACATACCCTGTTTGCCAGTCACACACTACTCCTATATATACTACCCCACATCACACTGTACTTGGAATCTTGAGATTCTAAGGGACGTCTCAGTATGCCCCTACAAACATACACAGCTGAAAGACTACCACCAACTGTAGCAGCATGCACAGTCAGATGGAAATGGATCTATGACATTCACATCTGCCCCTCTCCCTATTCAGCCCAGCAAACATTTACACACTACACTGCTACACAGTCTTGAAAGTCTGCTAACAATGGCCAGACATACATAACTCTCAGCTGTACAGATTTCCACAGAATGTCCAGGGTTTGGGCCCATATTTATGCCCTCTTCCTCATAACATTTCTGGGATTCTACTACATCACTGGGATGATATCAGGAGTGAAGTCACTAAATAGTGGTATATCGATCCTCTCAACCTCTTAGTGCAAGACGTCTGGACAAAGCCTGACATACTTGGGGGACAGACACCCAAAAATAGGGACATATTTTAAATATTGGTGTTATAAACTGAAAAGGTTGCTGGAGTGACCGGATTTGTTTTAACATACATTTTCTGAAGGATATGAAGTCTGAAACACAAATGGATGTCATTATTTAGTGACTTCAATCCTCAGATCATCCTAGTGATTTACCAAATGAAACAATTGTATGAGGAAAAGACCAACCATCAGAGGCAAATCTTTAGACATTCTGCAAAAATCTGGACATTTGAGAGGTATGTCATATACATATCAGTGGCGGACTTCAAATCACACAAAAAATGTATGTCCGGACAAACCCTGTTAATCTAGCAAGATTCTAACTGTATAACAGCAATGCCTCCATAATGTCCTCCTCACAGGCAAGGAAAAGGGGCAAGGCCCACATGAAGGACTTAATTATAGCACTGTATTGCCATGCCATTGGCTAATGGAAAGACAACACAGCTGTTCTGGATGCAATTAACAAGTGGAAGACACCAATTGGTGCACAGGCCATCACCTGCTCATGAGCATTACCTACAAAAGGCAAGCTGATGTCTATGCAAACAGGTCTGAACCTTTTTATGCAAAACAGACTGTGAATATAGAAAGCAAAACTTCTGGATTACTCTGAGAAAACACTACAGCACTATAACAGGTATGTCAAACAATTAAGCATGTAATGTAATGGAATGCAGAAGGGGGGATGCAATAATGGGAAATAGGAAGTTAGACAATAGGTCTCAACAAGACTTGCTGGACTGACATGTTGCTGTCTAACACCTTTGGCCATCCTTGCTGATTCTGTCAGCAGTGACACAGAGCACAGCTCTGGCCACTAAGCCACCCCATCAAGGTCAGCTCACATATGACTACTACTGGAGTGTCTGTTATACAATATTGACAGTGACACTGCCAGGCCAGCTACCTGGGATGTTGTAAACATTCATATGTCACTTATAAATACTATTATGATACATACATTGTTTTACAAATGTAAGAGACCTATATAGGGTATTTGCATAGTAAACAACTGGTGCAGAAGTGTGTGTTGAACTGTATGTTATATAATGAGCTCATACCTTACAACTGTCCAGAACTTTGCAGACTGACCACATGCTTGCCTCATATTTGTAGACACTTTCTCATACAGTTGAGTTTTGTCTGGCAAATCACTGGCAAATCAGTAAAGACTGAGGTCATAACATAATAAGATACATTTGAATGTCAGATGTCATATTCTCTGAATGCAAAACCTACTTTGATATCAACTGTCTCAGTGTGTTACAGCAATATTTCTAGTGTCACTATTTTTGGGCACCCCCCCCCCCCATTTATGTGTGCCTTTGTCCAGATGTCTTGCTCTAACAGGTTGAGAAGTATGACTGAGCTGCAATAGTGTAAACACAGTGTGCCAAACTGACACAGAACATAAATGTATATCAGGTAATACCTGTGCACATGTATGTAGTAATAATAGTAGCTGGAAGCCTCAAACATATAGACATGAGTTGCAAAATGTCAGGTAAATATGCTGTACTTGTTTTACAAATGTGTTACCTGAGTTTCAGTGCATCAAAAATACATAAATGTCTACGGCAACCATTTGTTGTATTACTTTGAAAGAGAAATACTTACTAGTTTGTTCATAATGATTAGCTTGAAATTGGAAGTGTTTAACTATGTCATGACTTTGTGTCCAAGCCTACACCAAACATCTCTATGAGCACCTACATAGCTGTATGGATTCATCAATACCTGACTGGACAAAATCATCTCCCTCAAGGTAGATTAAACCTCTGTGGTGGACAGCAGCAATATACAAACCCCATAATAGGATGAAATATTAGCTCTACAGGGCCAAGAAGGAGCAGGTGCCAAATTGGGAGTAATCTCACCTTTGTCTGAACAAGCAAATAAGCTCACAGGTAGATTACTCTATGGCTAACTTTGAGGGCAAATGTGACACATCCACCAAGGCCAATCATAACATCTTCCACACATGTCTGCAATCCCAGAGGCAACATGCAAATCTGCTCTGTGCTGGTGGTCATTAACACCACATACCATACGCCAGAGATATAGCCAACTAGCTGCAGATAAGTAAGTGAAAACCTCACCCCCCTGTCCTGCCATCAGTAAAGGAGGACATGCACAGCACCTGTCCCCTCCCCTCATCATCAGGGAGTAGGTCCATAATGCCCTCTCAAGGGCAATAATCTGAAGTCTACATGGGACCTAATAACATCCCTGGCTGCATCCTACATGAACCCAGGCATAAGCTCTCAGCTCCATTACACACTGTAGTCAACCAAAGCCTGAGCAACAGTGTTATCCCATCTTCATAGAGGACAACTACTGTCACCCCACTACACAAAGGCGGAGCATCCACTGACCCAGCTAATCATATGCACATCAACCTAGCTAGCCTGGACTGCAAGACCATGGAAGGCATTATCAAAGGCCTTTTAAGCAGGGAAATCTGCACCCTCAAACTGCTTAAGCCAACACAGTTTGGTATTGTCAAAGGGAGATCAGGCCTGTTAAACCTGATTGTTTGCTTTGAAGTGGTCAACATACACATGGATGAGGGGTAGATGCCTACCATCACCTAGCAAAAGTCTCTGACAATAATCCCCAGTCTGCCATAATACATAAGTCTACATAACCCTGCTCACGCAACCCACATGCAAGGCCCTCACATGATCTGTGACACGAATAATACTTGTTTTTATATTTTAAAAACATAAATGGCTTTATGAAATAAGTTTTATTGTCATGTGTATGTAAAGGTTAAGCATAGCTGAGCAGGTTGGCACAGCATGGCGTGGTGCTCACCAATGCTTAAATGAAAATGAAGAGGTATATATAGCAATCTAACAGTAGATTCTCACTGGCTGAATGGTTAGGATACTGGAATTTGTGCCTGAGGTGCAAGGGTTGAATCCTGGACATTCAGCTTTTTACACATGATATGGAAATGTTGCAAATGTTTTGTATTTCTTTTGTATATATTGACATATGTTAACTGTGGTGGTCCAGCCTGACCAGAAGCCTATTTGCAGTGGAGACCTGAGTATAAAAGCCTCAGTTATTCACAAGTATCCAATGCAGTATAGTGACAGGAACAGATGAAGTACTGAAATGCATAAGTTTAGGAGATATAATAAAACAATGTTACTGGATGTATAATGTGAAATCCCTCATGTAAACACAAGTGTCCCAGACAGTATCGTCACACCCCAAACTAATATAGCAAAAGCATTGCAGGGGGACATCATGTAAAGTAAGATATGTACACTTATTAATAATATGTCAGTAAGGACTAATTAATGTGCAATTCGTTAATTGTCCAGAAATGATAACTGAGCAATGCTTAACAGTGCACAGCTCTGCTTAGCCAGTTTGAGTATTGCTAAGAAGTATAATTATAAGCAGCATTAAGCACAACTAAGCTGATTTGCACACTGCTTCATCTGGTGGACTGGGTTGGTGATGCCATACATTATTATGCTGATGTCATGGATAGATGGTGGGGTGAGGCATTGTCATTCATCACACATGCAATGTCTGTGTTTGAGCATGAGGTGGGAGTAGGGTGTCAGCCATGTGGACGTAGGTCAGCAACAAGATCAGATGAGAGTCTACATGGCTGTGCACATTCACACTCCCGTAGTGGCAGTACCACCAGCAGTATCAAATGGAGGGTGCTGTCCACACCACAACAGAGCAGACCATAGGTACATAGTCCTGGCCCGTCCCATCAGGGACAAGGACCCAGCAGACAGCAGTCACCATTGGGGAGTAGTACTTTGCCAGTGACACTACTGCCAGAACCAGTTCCCATGTCTGTGGCCAGAGACAATGAACTTTACATCCTGCCATGTATGGTTCATGGTTGTCCAACATACCCCTGTGTAGGGCAACCACATGGCTTGATGGTGTGCATACAAACACTCACACATGCCTATCACAAGCAGGTCACCATTACACACACATACAGCTCCTCTGCTTGGCACAGTTAAACATCACCCCTCCAAACACACACACAAGCATGATGTCAACCATATGGTCCAGCCTAGGCCTCATGGAAACCCACACCACATCCTGTGCATATGATGATACCTGTAACACATCCCTGTTATCCATACCATCAACATGCTAATATAGGTCTGATGCACAGAGTGAAGATAGTACAGTGTAGTAATGTAATGCTGTGTAAGGTGCAGTCTGCTGGCAATTGTTATGGGTACACATTGAAGTGTATGTACCATTTTAGCCATGATTCATTATTGCTGTTAGTACTTCTGACAGACTGCAGTCTCACATACTATAGTCTGTTTGTGTAACAGGTGTCTGTGTGTCTGCAGGCTGTGGGCCTGCTGACATTACTGATGATGAGTATGGCAGAGTGGAAACACAGTGACCTTTTAATAGCCAAGATACAAATGTATATGTATATGTTTACCAGGTATGTATGCATGCAACAGTGTGTGAGTGACACTGGGAGCAGACAGTATGACCTTTCATACATACCCCTTGACACAGACAGCTAGTCTTCATACATGTCACCTGCGTGTTCTATAGTACCACAGGCTCATACATGCAGAGGAGATTACTTGAGAACTGGCACTAGGTCCCTCACAAGCCTAGCCATTACTTTATCAAAATAGTTTCAACAATCTTGTGGGCATCAGGTCCTTCACATGTCTACATATTGCACACACATAGGCAACACACAATGTGTGTGTGACATTATCAAATGTGGAGTGTGGGACACAATGTATAGTAATGTAGCAGTTGGCAGGGCATAACATGCCCATGGCAAGTGCAACACGCAGGACTTCCTCTGGTTTGCTACTATGACACCTTCATTGTGTGACATTACCTTAGTTTACAGTATTGCTCATAACATTAAGGTGTTCTGATGTGCAATAACTGCTCTATGCTATCAGTTCAAAACTGTATGACATGTTTCTTGTCCTACACTATTGGGACCTTTTTTCATTGTTTCAGTTGTGGTCACAGGTTGCACCTTGCCAAACATGGACTGCAACCTGTTGGGGTGGCACAGACTTACCTCTCAACTGTACAGATCTCCACAGAATGTTCTGATTCATGCATCATATTTTGGTCCATTTTCTCATAAACCTGTGTTTTTCTGGCAGATCGGTGACAGATCATTGCGGGTTGATGTAAAAAAATGACAAACACTATGAGTTGCAGACCTCATACCTTGCAGACTATCTATGCTAATGCAAAACCTGCTATTCTACCACCTTTATAAGTTTGTAGGAGCAATATTTGAAATGTGTCCCTATTATGTAGCCTTTGTCACCCCATTATTTATGGCTTTGTAAACATTTCCTACTGTAAGAGTTTGGGAGGTAGGGGTGCAGATGGTGGCCATACCTCAGAACTCTGCATATGTCTGCAGGTTGTCCTGATGTCTGACACATAATTTCTTTCTATCTGTCATAAATCTGTGCTTTTCTGGCCATAATTTTGGAAAACCATGACAGACTGACATTGCAGATTAATGACAGATATTGTCATATAACAACACATACCCTCTGTAAGGTGCATTCACATGCGTGACCTGTTCTGCTATCTATTTTCTATGTGTGGCACAGAAATATGTGAAGAGTGTGCTCAGCATTTGCTGTTTTCCCCAGCTTCCCATATGGAATTAATCAGATGTCTTTCTGTGAGTGGCTGAAAGGTATGCTGGCACACACACACATACACACACACACACACACACACACACACACACACACACACACACACACACACACACACACACACACACACACACACACACATTCTTGACCTGCACCTGCTGATAGCTGAACCTCTATCAGGCCAGTTTTATAAACAATTCTGCTAGATACAACACCACAGAGGTAATGTAGTGTTGCAGTGTCTGGCAGTACTATTCAAGTGGGTGACAACTGCAAGGGCTGCTAAGATTGCCAATGGTGGGTTCAGAGGCCCTCAAAATGGTAAAGCCACCTGAACACACACAGTGTGATATGGGGACATGTATTGAAACACACATGCACACAGAGTTAACACTTCCCATATTAGATGACCCACCTATCTCTTTATGTACAATACACAGTGATATGACTATTGCATGTGCCACAGTGTATTTGTGTTACAAACTGTGCAACTGTGCTTCTAAGGTGGATGACATCTGTAGGGGCTGCAACTAGGTTGGCAATGGAGGAGTTAACAGGGTGGAAGAGGCACACAAAATGGTATAATCATTGCATACACACAGTAGAGACAGCCACAGGGGATATGCATACAAAAACACATGCAGAGTTGCTAATAGAGTAGTAACCCTATGTATTCACTTGTATGTACTATACTGCTACATACACACTACATGCACCACAGAGATTATATGTTTGGGACATAAATTACTACCTCTTGCAGCAAGTAATCTTGGGAATGCCTTCATGCATGGTGGAATAAAACACCCAAAATAGCAACTGGTCTCATACATAGCTCTTACATACCTGGACAAGTGATAGAGCAACAGACTTTGTATCAGCATGATGTTTCAGACAGGTACGACATCTGATGCTGACATGTCTGTCACTATGGTAACTGTGATATATTTGGCAATGATTACTCATAAATGCCCATTGTTAGGGGACACAGACCACATATAGGTTGCAAACATCTGGATATTCCATATACATCTGTACAGATGACTGGTATGGCCTGTATAGTTTCACATGGTGCATGTAAGTAGATGCCATTAACTGCCTCTATAAAGTAATGCCATAGGGAGGAGTCAACAGGCCTTAAAATGGTATAACCAACACACACAACAGCCACAGAGGATATACTTCACACACAAACACACACAGTACTAAAGTTGCCAGTATTGAGATTAGTACCCCTACCCATCTAATTATTTGCACTATAGCATTACACATTTATTGCACATGATACAGAGCTTATAGTGCAGAGGAGTGTATACAGGTACCTCTTAGGTGAATGGCATCAGCGGGCTTTGTAAATTAGGGCAATGGGAAGTGCATTGGGTGGAAGACACCTCAAAATGGTATAACCCACACCCCCAGGGATGTGGTTCACACACACACATTTACATTTAGCAAGACTGTGTTAAGAACCGCTACCTATTTAGTTATTTGCACTATAATGTTACGCAGTTATCGCATGCACCACAATGCTTATAGGGCTAAAGGCTGTCCAAAGGTATCTCTAAGGTGAATGATATCAGCAGCCCTTGTAAAGTAGGACAATGGGATATCTACTCAGTGGAACACACCTCAAAATGGTATAACCAACCCCCCAGAAGATATGGTTTTAACACACACACACACACACACACACACACACACACACACACACACACACACACACACACACACCCACACACACACACACACACACACACACACACAGTATCACAGTTGCCAGTATTGAATTTAGAACCCCCACCTATCTAGTTATTTGTACTACAGTATTACACAGTTACTGAATGTGGCACAGAGCTTATAAGGCTGAAGGCTGTCCAAAGGTACTTCTAAGGTGAATGACATCAGCAGCCCTTGTAAAGCAAGGCAATGGGAAATGTACTGGGTGGGAAAGGCCTCAAAATACTTTAATCTACAAACACACACACACTTAATACGTACACACACACACACACACACACACACACACACACACACACACACACACACACACACACACACACTAACCAGCACTGAGATTAGAATCCCTACCTATCTAATTATGTGTAATATAGTGTTACACAGTAATTGCATGCACCACAAAGCTTATTGGGCTTAGAGCTGTCCAAAGGTACTTCTAAGGTGAATGACATCAGCAGCCCTTGTTGCATAGGGCAATGGGAAATGTACTGGGTGGGGAAGGCCGCAAAATACTTTAACCTACAAACACACAATTACAGTTGCCAGGACTGAGATCAGAACTCCTACCTGTCTAGTCATTTGTACTATAGTTTTACACAGTTGTCACACACACCAGAGAGCTTATAGAGCTGACAAATGTCCAAAGGTATTTCTAAGGTGAATGACATCAGCAAATCTTGTACAGTAGGGCCTTTGGATGTGTACTGAGGAGGAAAGGCCTCATAATAGTTTAACCAAACACACACGCACACAATGGTGGGTGATGTGATATTACAATCCTCTACCTCAGTACTATTACACAATGTGGCTCACCTTCATGCTGGCACATGCGACTGGTTACAAATTGTATGCAACTGTCCACAACAGGACATCACTCTATGCCTTCTATGACTCACTCTCTGTGTGTGTCTCCCTGTCTCTCTCTCTCTCTCTGTATCACTGTCCATCTCTCACTTCCCCATATCTATGTGTGTGTATGCTTGAAATATTGCTATATGTTGCCTATATATATATATATATATATATATATATATATATATATATATATCTGTATATCATATGCAACAGATGCAGATATATCACATATGGGCCACCTACAGCTAGCTGAGGGTGATCCTGTCTGGGTAGAGAAAGTTAAGGTGTACATAGCAGTCTGTATGCAAAGACATCTATGCACAATACAGTTATATACTCCTATTTGGGTTTAGACATGGGCTGTAATTCTCTAAGTGTATGAGCATGCCCAATATGACCTTCAATAGTAAGAGTAGGACTCTATTCCAGACATAGTTGTACTCCGTTCCAGTGTTTTTTGTGCTACAGCCATACCTGTCAAACTGTTAGTGCAAGAAATCTGGAGATAGCCTGCCAAAATGAGGGGACAATGGCTCACACATAGGGAGATACTGCAAATATTGCTCTTATTAATGTAAAAAGTTGCTAGAGTAATAGGGATTGTTTTAGAAGACATTTTCTGGCATATTTGCCATATGACACTGAAATGTATTGTGTCATTACCTACTGACAGATATCGTCCGATCATCACACTGACTTACCTGGGATATACAAGATGTATGATGCACAGACAGGAATATTGAGCCACACTATGGACATTCTTGGCCAATCCGGCTGGTTGTGAGGTGTGACTACAGCCAATTGGCTGAGGAAGCTGTGTAAACAGTCCAGCACCTCATACTGGCTGGGATCTCCTGCTTGTGTGGTATTCTTCTTAACTGAAAAGACATATCCTGGTGTGGGTACGGAGTGCATTATACTGAGCAGAGATGTCCATTATATGTGTGGTATAGTTCACATAATGCTATGATTTCCAGCTATGTCAGTGGCAGAGCAGTACAGAGTAAGGTGGTGAACCACTGACAGGCATTAATTTATAGGTTGATAGGTTGATATGAGGTTACCAGACTGCTGGGCCTGAAAACATTATAACCCTCGCAGATGAGAGAGTAGTGCATGTTAAGACATGTCAGCAACCAGAGCCCTTGTCCAGTAGGGACACAGGTAGAAGCACAGGATTGTATTTTCTGTTTCCCATGCACTTATACAGGGAGCACTTCACAAGGCCAAGGGGTATTGCAGCACTCATCTTGATGTGGACAGGGAGTGTAGTCTACTGATGGAGGAGTTATCTATCACACCAACAAGCCCAATTGATATCAAAGACCAGGTTGATGGTGCACCTACAGTTTGTTTGAGTGGGCCTTGCCTTCCAGATGTTCAACAGTCCCATTATGGCAGGGTCTGGGTTTCTTTGTATGCCAGACAGATGTCACCTCGAGGAGTCTGTATGGGACTGAGTAGAGAGACAGTGCTATTAGCCTATCTGTGTAGGGTAGGTGTTTAGGTCCTGGAATTTCCCGGTGAGGAACCTCTGTGGTCTCTTCACCTGCTGCATGTGCCTTGTGAGGTACATGCCAAAGGGGCATTTTACAAAATAATTAGCCTTATAAGCTTAAAATACATAGATCTTATGACCTCTTTATCCCTTAGAAGAGATACCCTTACTTTTGTGATGGCCCATCTATGAAGCTTTCTGTACAATGGAAGCAATATGATGCACATACTTCAGGTTGCTATCAACCTGAGTGGATAAATGCCTCAGTACTGCTTGTGCATGTAGGATATTGTAATTAGTTTGATAATATGTAGGGACATTACTCTCCCCAACTGGGATAATGATGCATCTGCAGGCATTCAGCTTGAGGCCATGTTTCTGGCAGCAGTTATTTGTCTTGGTGAGACCATGTTGTAGGACATCTACATCACTTTGGGTATTGATAACTGTTCCTAGCTTGCAGTCATCTGCAAGTTGGTCAGCCATAGGCCAGTGTTTTTTGCATGCACCTCAGGGAAGTATATCCCATATATCATAGTCCCCGAGGCCAATCCCTGTAGTATGCAACTTATTACGGGTGTACTGCTTAGGTTGGCTACCCCTATTATGATCATGTGGGTTCTATCAATGAACCAGTTTGCTACCTCTATGGTAACATATGGATTGCTGCCTAGTTGACAGAGTTCATGTACTATGGCCAGGTGGGGAATAGTGTGTAAGGCCTCGGCCAAGTTGAGGTGTCTGCAGTGCACCATCTTTCCCTCATCCATGCCTTTGTTGGCTGTCTCAGGGAAGTCATCCAGAGTTCACTGAAATACCTCCCCTTGAGAAAGGCAGACTGTGTGGTATAATGTATTTGGAGTTTGCCAATGGCCCTGTTAATGAGGTCCATGACGATGCATTGCATGACCTTGCAGATCAAGCTTGTTAGGCTGATGGGTTTTTAATTTTCCAGATCAGTGAACACTCCATCTTGGTGTACAGGGATGACAGTGGCTGTCCACCACTAGGCTGTGACAAAGATGGTACTCAGGCTTTGGTTGTGTAGGGTGTATAATAATGCTGCCAGTTTATGCCTGGGCTCATGTAAGCTGGAGGGCGGGATGTATTAAGGTCTCATGGAGGCTTTGAGAGGGTGGTGATGCCCTGTTCCATAATGATAAGGGTTGGCTTGCCAAGTACTGGGGATGTCCTGCTTTCCTGATGGGGGACAGAGGGGAGACATTTCCACTGAATCTGTCAGTCAGTAGATTGGCTATATATACAGCATTTGTGTATGTGGTGTCCTTCACCACCATTTCTGCACAAATCTGAGAGCTTCCTTTGGGAATGCAGACACATGTGAGGAAGGCCTTATGACTGTCTGCCTCAGATGTGCACAATTTGGACTTAGAGATGACTTTAGAGAATTTCAGTGTTGCTCTTATTTGTTTGTTCAGGCTAGGGGTGTTTACTTCCAGTTGTGCACCTGCTCTTTCTTTGTCCTGGACAGCAATGTCATCCTTTTGTTAGATAGTTCCTTTATTGAAGATGTTTGCAGACTTGTTTACTCTCCCTTGTGGACAATGGTGTTGTCCTGTCAGGCATTCCTGAATCCATGCATCTGTATATATATATATATATATATATATATATATATATATATATATATATATATATATATATATGCTGGTATAGTAGTACTTTTGTGTACATTTGAACATTGCTGCCTGTTCCTCTAGTGGGATAGTGGGCTGTTCAGCTGTTTATACCATCCTTCTGGTGGTTGTGCTCAGCTTGGGAGACATTTTCATTTTACCATGACTGTGGGGGTCAGAAGAGCTGGTGATATCAAACGTGACTGTTTATTTGCCGGATCTTGCCAGGGAGGATGATACCATAGGAGAGCTGCAGTGGTTAATCATGTTGGTTAATTCCAAGTCCAACATATGTATCAGATCTTGTGGGGATATCAAGTAGCTGTCCTAAAGTTTAGCATTGATAAGATGGGGGAATCCCAGTGCATTTTTGTTCAGGCATGGCTGGTTTTCCAATCAGTGGTTGGGTAATATAAGTTAGCCAGGATCCGGGTAACAGGTTGAATCTTGATAGATTTGTAGAGGGCCAGATATTTTAGGTGGGTTATCTTCAGTCAGATATGTTTGCCTGTAGCTACCTATAATTTGCATAGAGGTCTTGTCATTGGTTGACTGCACTTGAGTGTTTTGTGTGTGTCAGACTGTTTGACCAGTTTGGAGGTGTGTCTGTTTAATATATCTTTATACTCCAACTCCTTTGATTTTGCTCTGCACATTTTGGGATCTGGCTGTATGATAGAATGAGTGATGAGGTAAGGATGTGTTGCTCCCCGCAGCTGTGGCCCAGGTTTGTGTAAGTGCACAAATGTCACCATCTGCCAAGGTTACATATGCTTGCAATGAGTACATTTTCCTGCTTAGACTTATATCATTTGTCAGCATGGCCTTTACTTTACATTTTGTTGAGTGTTATATGTTGGTAGTATTGACCCCATGACTTCCCCTAAAAAGGCACTGTGAGGGAGGACATTTGCCAGAGGTCTGAAGGATAAGTGAGACAGATGCAGACCTTTTCTAGCAAAGTAGCGTGGTCTGTTGGTCATATGTTCCCAGGCTGCCAGGCAGTGGATCCCCCTGGAATGACACCAGTTAGTAAGACAATTGTTACTGACAGTCATTTTCTGTTTGTATTGAGCCATCATTCCAGGTGACAGTACAATGCTGCTTAAGGCTAAGGACATACCTGCATGGGGCACATATTCAGCAAGCTGAATCATGTCTGTCTACCTGTAGTCCAGGAAGATACATCTGACATCATTCGCACCACCATGGACAAGGCCAGAGTGATAACAGTACCTGTTGTGGAGTGACCTGAGTGCATGTGTGATATGGCGGATTCTGGCACCTGACAGACAAGTGAGCATGACTTTCACCTTATCCAGCCTGATGAGAGGTACATCTGTGTGCAGCACGATGGAGTCTCCTATGAGTAATATGTTGAGGTTATGGTAAGGCCTTAGTGGTTACGAGACACTGATGTGTGGACTATGCATGTTCTGTGGTGTGTAGGTTTGTGGAGTTCACATGTGTTTTTGCTTCTGAGGTATCCTTTGTTTGCATTTTTGGTTTGTTGATGACCTCCATTTACATGGGTGTGTGTTGTGTAGTTGTGGCTGATGTTTACTGGCTCCATGCCCTGCAGGGTACCTATGCTACCGGATGATTTGTTCTGGTGTGCACATTTTCCATTTGTCTAGCAAGTGGTTCCCCTTCCCCTTATGTGTGTCTCTTTATCCTTCTGTAGTCCAGTCACAGGCTTTGCCCACAGTGGCTGCTGTTATGTATTTGTATATCTGGTGTGAGCTGAGTAGACACCATAACATCACTCACACCTCTGAGTGTAGCTATTTAGCAGGTTGTCCATCATTGCACCGCTACATCTGCTGTGGTCCTCAGATGATTTGTGTTATTATGTTATTATAAAGTTACATGTTGGCCCTAGCTGTCAACCTGTCACAGACTGACATCTGGGCAGGCCCATATATGACAGTCAGACACAGGCTCACACATGGGGATAGGGTTTTAATAATGCTCTGCTAAACACAGATAGTTGGGAGACCAGTTTGGGATTTTCTTGCTTTTTCTTATGGGCATGACGTCTGATTCCCCACTGTCTGCCATTGATGTTTTGACATGAACCTTTCTTGTTTGCAAATAGTTTGGCAGGCAAATGCAATGTTAGGACAAGCATAAAAGATATACGTGGCATACCTGTGGTCCTTCTATGACAGCCTGCCATTCCAGGGGTAAAGATTGTAGCCAGTGACTTATTGTCAGTGCTGACACAGTAAGGTGGCAGCCATTTATAACCTGGCAGTACAGTAACTTTCAGGTACCTGCTATCCTACTAGGCACTGTACCTCTCAACTTGTTAGAGCCAGAAATCTGGAGAAAGCCATAAATAAGTGGGTGACAAATGGCCAAAGATAGGAAGAGGTGTTAAATATTGCCCTTACAAATGTAGATAGCTGTTACAATAACAGTTTTTGCATTAGCATGCATTTTTCTAAAGGGTATGAAGTCTGAAACTAAAGTCTGTTCATTATTTTCTGACTTTAATCTTTCATGGTTTGCAAAAGATTTGCCAGAAAATCACAATTTCATGACAAACAGCAAACTTTTGATGCAAAATTCCAGCCATTCTGCAGATATCTGTACAGTTGAGAGGTATGTAGGCACTGTGTAGGTTACTCTGAGTTGTGTACTGTACTAATGAGTGGTCCTTTGACTCTGACTTGTCCATCTTTCCTGCACTAATGGAAATTGACTTCTGGACAGTGTGTACAGGTCCTACTGTAGGTTTAGCTTACATGCAAAATAGTTAGCACAGAAAGTCTTGGAACATGGACCCTGTCAACCACAGAACTGTACCTAGGCCAGTAAATAACTACAGCCAAGTGTAAGTGCTGCCCATTTCTTGACAGTATTATCCACGCATATACATAGCACATCAACTCCTGCATATTGTGGACATGCAGCAAGTTATCAAGTTGATTGGGACAGCCCTGGGAATGTGTGCTCTGCTGCTATTACCCTACAAACATGCATGTTACTGCATTTCTATGGGGGACATAGGTGTGTTGTGGGAGGCATAGCTGTCAGCTGTACACATTTGCACAGACTGTGCAGATGTTGACTTTACTTTTTGATTCATCTAGCATAGTGTTGAGCCTGTCTTAGAGAATACTGACATATTACTAAAGACCAAAGGTTAGGATGTAATGGCAGACGTTTGGGTTTCAGACTTCCTAACCTTCAGAGACTTCATGCAACTGCAAGACCTGCTGTGATATCACAGTGTAAGTCTCTCAGAGGACTATACCATCATTGTCCATATTTCTGGGTCTTTTACAGATGTTTTTTAATGGATTTCAACATCTGATTTGTTGGGAGAGGCTGAGGGATGAGTATGGGACCCCAACATTGACATCCATGCATGTGACCTATGACCCCAAGTTTATTTGCCCCCCACATACACTGCAGTGAGTTTTGTCAGCTAGGGGACTACTGCATACTCTGTGGAAGCAAGTATTGGGCAGACCTTTCCTGCTGTCCTACATAGCTGTTAGATTTCTGCTGCTATCCCGGTAGGCCACCCCATTCCCTTGCTTACGTGCAGAAATATCTGAGATATGCTACCAAACATACTACTACATTCATCTATTGTTAAGGAGTGTGACTTACCTTGTGTCTGTGGCAGTTGTGAGGATGGTGCATGAGGGCTGGCTCTGTTGGATGCACACAGTACATGACCTATACATGGCAAACTACTGGTAGTGTGATGTGTGTGCATTCCATTTTACTGTGTGTGTGAGTCGGAGAAAGATGTCAGTCCCTGGGTCCCTAGGTTGTCAACCTATGTGCTATGTGTTGCCTCTTTGCCAAGGCCAGGGCATACTGGGCATGCCTACATCTGCCTACAGGGGCAGGCTCAGGGGGTTCATCCTCAGAGTCCCCCTGTGCCTGTGGAGGCCTTGGTAATTGTAGGGGGCTGTGTGCCCCTTCCCTGTGATGTTCCTGCTGCAGCTGTTTCCACATGATCATATTGTGCAGCATAGGTTCATAGGTTCATAGGTTCATACTAGGCTATCTGCCCTAGGACATTTATAAGCCTAGCCAGAGTTGTGTGGCTTTCACCACCCCTTGGGTTGAAGAATACTATACCCATTTGTTTGCCGTGCCTCTGTCCAGCAGTGATACAGAGATGATCCCCGGGGTAAACCTACGATCTCCCATCCACTGGTCAAGATTCCTCTTGAACAGAGCCAGCGAGGTGCTCTGTCTCACATGGACCGGGATTCTGTTCCACAGAATAGGGAGTCTCTGGGTGATGAATCTGTCCCTCCAGCACATCCTATTTATATCCGTGTTGAGGTTTAAGTCTCTTGCTCTTGTGGCTCTGGTGGATTTGGATTTTTTGAGGTGGAGCATGTCCATTAATTCGGGTTGGACATGGCCTTGTATGTCAGGCACAGGTCACCTCTGAGCAGACAGTATGCGACTGAATAGAGCTGGAGTTTCTTCAGTTGGGCAGCATATGACATATTTTTGAGCCCCTTTATCCTTTTGGTGAGGAACTTTTGGGGTCTTTCCAATTGCTGCAGGTGTCGGGTAAGATACATTCTGAATGGGGCATTGTACTCAATCATTGGTCTGATAAGTGAAGAGTACAGGGAACAATGACCTCCCTTGATCTGGATGTGAATCCCTTCATAATCAGGTGGGCAATGTAGAAGGTCCTCCTAACCACTTTGGCAATGTGAGTGTCAAAAGAAAGGTTACTGTCAACTTGGGTCCCCAGGTCCCTGATAACCTCTTCTGTGCTTAATGGATTGCCACCTATGTGGTAACTTGGGGTTACCTTGTTTTTACCAAAGGGTATGACTATACATTTTTTGGTGTTTAGCTTAAGGCCATGGCTCTGGCACCAGTTATCCATTTCTATGAGACCTCTCTGAAGGATATCTGTGTCTGATGGATTTTCAACTATGGCGCCCAGTTTGCAGTCATCTGCAAACTTTGTCAGCCACAATCCTCCTATGTTTGCCTGCACTTCTGAAAAGTAGATGCCGAACAAGAGGGGGCCCAGGACTGAGCCCTGTGGGACACCGCTTGTGACCGGCTTGGAGTCTGAAATGGCACCAGCAACTCTAACCCTGTGGGTTCTGTCCTTGAGCCAGTTTGCAACCCATCTTGTGACATATGGGTTTACATTTAAGCTGGTGAGCTTTTCTATGATACCCGAGTGGGGTATTGTGTCGAAAGCTTTTGCAAGGTCAAGGTAGGCTGTGTGAACTGCCTTACCCTCATCAATGGCCTTGGTGACTGTTTCAAAAAAGTCGACCAAGTTCAAGAGGCATGATCTGCCCTTGACAAAGCCGAATTGGGAAGGATCCAATGTCTGTAGGTCCCCTATGTCTTTATTTATGAGTTCCATTATGATCTTCTCCATAGCTTTGCAGACCAGGCTTGTTAAGCTTATGGGGCGGTAATTACCAGGGTCCGTAGAAGCACCGCCTTTGTGGAGTGGGACCACAGTTGCCGTATGCCACTCTTTGGGTACGTATCCTGCGGTAAGGCTAAGATTAAACAGCAGCCTTGTGTGTGGGTTTAGTTCCTCATTGAGTTCATGTAGCACACCGCTGGGGACACCATCCAGTCCCATTGATGCTGTGTTTTTAGCTTTAGAGAGAGCAGCTCTCACCTGGGCATTTGAGATGATTGGGAGGCTACACTCTGCTGGGATAGATATTTCTCCTTTTGGGGGGAGGGAGGGGAGAAATTTGCACTGAACCTGTCTGCCAGTATGTTTGCAATGTCTGTGGGTTCAGTGATTTTTGTATCATTTTGGACTAATTCTGAGCATATCTGGGAGTTTCCACCCAGATTTCTAACATAGCTAAAGAAGGCCTTATGATTGTCTTTTGAGTCCTTGGCGATTTTTCTCTCAAAGTTGGCCTTGGATGATTTTATGAGTGATCATAGTTTTTTACTAGTATTGATCAGAGATGTCTTCCCTTTTAGGGATTTTGCTCTATCTTGTAGTAGCTTTCTCCTCTTGTTGTAAAGTTTGTTTATGGCTGGGGTCCACCAGATCGGGCGCTTGCCTTCGGTGGAAAGGGTCTTGATTTTATTTGGGATTGCTTGATCCATACAATCCTGGAGGTGCTCGTAGAAAGCATTTGTAAGGGATTCAGCAGCGTGGGTTGTGGTTTCCAATGGCTCAGGGGCCTTGAAGGATTCCACACCAGTCTTAAGAAGTGTGAAGTGGGCTTTTGAGAAGTTCTTCACTGTGGTCTTTTTTGTTGGGGGTGGGGGCGGGATGTGGATCTCCAGTGAGATTAGTTTATGGTCTGATCTCACCAATGAGGGATATACTTCCGGTGTGGAGCATTTTGTCCCCATGTTTGTGATGATCAGGTCTAGTATATTTTCACCTCTTGTGGGAATGGTGACAAGTTGTTCCATAGCATTTGAGTTTATGAACTCCAGGAACCTTTGGGCTAGGGTATTGGGGCTTGAGTAATGTTCCCAGTCTATGTTTGGGTAGTTGAAGTCACCCAATATGATGGTGTTTGGAGAGACATTTATACTCTCCAGTGTCTTTAGGAAGGCTGTGTGGGGTTCCTGAGTTTGAGAGGGTGGCCTGTAACATGCTATAAACTGTAGAGCAGTTTTGCCTATGGTTAATTGCACCTGAATGGTCTCTGATGCTTCGTGAGTTGCCACCAGCCTGGAGGTGTGGGTATCCTTGATGAATATGGATACACCCCCTCTTTTGTGGTATGGTCCGGGTTTTGGGGCCGGAACGCATGATATGAGGTAAAACCTGATAGTGCCAGGGTGCTCTCAGGAGCCTTGAACCAGGTTTCAGTCACAGCACAGACATCGATGTTCTCCATACTGAGGAGGGCTTTGAGGGCGTGCATCTTGAGATTTAGACTTCTGGCATTGAGCAGCATTACCCTTAGTTTTTTTCCATTATTGTTTTCTAGGGCGGTGGGTTTAGAATTTGAGCCTTGTCTAAAAAAGGCACTATGGGGGTGACAAGAGCCTTTGCCAATATCCAGAAACCCAGGGGTGACAGGTGCAAGCCGTCTCTTGCGAAGCAGCGTGGCTTGTTAAGCATGTCATTCCAGGCAGACAGACATTGGATCCCCTTAGAATGACACCAGAAATTAAGCCAATTATTAAAACTGATCATTTTGTCTCTGTATTGTGGCATCATTCTTGGTGAAGGTAGGATACTGCTCAGGGTCAGGGTCATACCAGCCTGGGCTACATAATATGAGAGCTCCTCTATGTCTCTTTTCATGTAGTCCAGGGAGGTACATCTCAGGTCATTCACACCGGCATCGACAATGACTGAGTCATACTTGTACTTGCTGTGGAGTGACCTGAATGCTTGTGTTATGTGGCGGATTCTAGCACCCGACAGGCAGCTTACTGTGACCCTCTCCTTGTTCAGTCTGGTGAGTGGGACGTCAGTGTGTCTGACTATGGAGTCACCTATGACAAGTGTCTGGCATTGTGTTTGGCCTCAAGGGCTGTGACTGATTTGCACACTGACTTTGTGATCTATGTGTTGCTTGTGTTATGTCATGAGGTGGCAGTTGTCTGGGTGTCTGCTTTGGAGGCCTCTGCTGTTTTGGTAGATTTTTGATCAGTGCCTCTGCGTATGTCTTTGTGTGTTTATGTGTTTGATTTTAAATATTTGGAGGGCAGGATGTGGTTTGGGATTGTAAAAGCTATGAACTCTTAGACTAAAAGTTGGTGCATCATTATGTGAGTTGCTAAAAAGTATGCAGAGGTTGAGATTCCTGATAAATAATTTTAATTTCCCTATGATTTTAATAATATCTGCTTGCTTAGTGGGGGCAAATGTATAGCCTCTGCTGAACAGCTCTGCATGAAGACTATTTATGTTATAACTGCTATAATTATACACCTTAAAATCTTGTGTGGCATTGTAAACAGTAGAATATGTTCCATTTTCTTTTTCTATGTGGACATTATCTACTACCATATCTCTCCATTCCATGTTCTGAGACTGCAGTGCCTGTTCAAGTGTTGTTGCTTAATTCTGGGTGGAATGGCATATGATGTACAACTGCTGTTGTTCTTCCAGTTCTGAATCCTCTCTGATCTCCACGGGATAGAATGGTCTAAAGGTTGTTTTTCTTCTACTGGCACATTCCCATGGTCATTGACTCCAGGACCATTTTCATAAGTAGATAGCTGTCTTCTATGTTCCGAATTATTATACTAATCTAGAGGTGGGCTTGCATAGGCCACTCCTTATGTAGATTCATTCCATTCATGTTCCATTTTCTTTTGGTTCTGCTGTTGAATGATATTGCAAGCTTTGTCAATTTCCATAAATGTATTGTTATATTGATGCTTATATATCCTGAACTGAAAATCTTGAGTAAGGGTTAAATCCACCGGTTTAATTTCCAAATAACCGTATCCAACTCGTTGATGTTATGTTTAATGAGCAAATCCATCAGGTCACAACAATGCTAACAGCTCCTGGTACAATACTGAATGTTCTATTAGTCTAGTAGGATATTTCCAATTTCTTAATCCCTTAGGGACTTGTTTGACTTTGATACATTCTTTGAAGTAATTACTTTTCTTGCTGTTATTTATGGTATCATAACAGGTTTTTATGAAATGTAGCCAAAGATTCTTCTGGTGTTGGTGTTTGAAATATATCATTACTAAATGTGTTGACATCTCTATTTAACCAGGTATCTAAATTAATTGACTCTTTTCCAAACAGTATTATTAACAAGTGAGAGAAACAATGTTGTTGTGTCTTTCGGCTTTTCCTAGTTAGGGGTCGCCACAGCAGAACTCCAGTCCACTAATGACTGGCAGTAGATTTTTACATGCTGAGTTGCCGGCCCTGACGCACAACCTTCAATGAAGGTATGCCCGTTCACACACGTCTCCACACAGAAGACACTCTAGCTGAGAATCAAACAGGACAACGTCTTACTGTGAGGCGACAAAGCTACCGCAGCACCACCACTGCGGAAAAGTGAGAGAAACAATAATTTTAATTAAGTGAGAGAAACAATAATTAAAAGTATTCAGTTTCCAGTGATACTCTTTTAAAATAGCATCAAAAGTATTTCTCTATAATGATATTTTCATTACATATAAAACAAGGTCTTAATTCAAGAAGGTCTGTTATATGTTATAGTCAAGTGGCAAAATATCTTAAGATTCTGTGCTTGTACATACATATATATATATATATATATATATGGGTCTAGGACATTTCACTGAATGCACATTTCACTGAAACTCAAATGACTGAACACAAATGACTGAAAGCACAATTCACTGAAAACACAATTCACTGAAATACATTTTACTGAAAGTTATATATGGCCTTTTCCCCACTGTAATGCCACCCTGGAGTTAGTATATATAGTAAGGGGGTATGTGGGGTGTAGCACCCCCACATTTTTTAAGTATATATTATGTTTGGAGAAGAGTAATATATTGGAATTGCAAGTATCCATGTATATAGTTCAAAATATTTAAAATATGTGGGGGCTTTACCCCCCACACCCCCTTACTATATATACTAACTCCATGGTCGCACTACAGTGGGGAAAAGGCCATATATAACTTTCAGTGAAATGTGTTTCAGTGAATTGAGTTTTCAGTGAATTGAGCTTTCAGTGAAAAGTGCACACTAATTTAACTTTCAGTGAAATGTGCATTCAGTGAAATGTCCTAGACCTATATAAATATATATATATATATATATATATATATGTATATATATATATATATATATATATATATGTATACCTATGTATATATATATATATATATATATATATAGAGAGAGAGAGAGAGAGAGAAAGAGAGATAAAGATACATACACACACACTCATTTGTGATAATAAATGGACAAAGAAGACAGAGAACAGAATTTTTATCCCCATTTTGTGAACATATTTTAACTAGGTCATACCCAATCTATTTTGATGTTCAAATAAAGTATCATCATAAAATTAGCATTATGTTTAGCATCCTATTTAATTTATCAAAAGTGTTAATGGCATTGTTTAAATACAGAAATCGTTTTTGCTGTTATGAATAAGTAATTGTTGAATTTTGACTAAATTACCCATTTTTATTTCTTACAAAAATCTATATTGCCAATATTAAAATATATTTTCTTTTGGCCTTTAATATTTGATTGCATGTCCATATTGCTACTAGATTAAAATCTGTTTTTAGAGAGGAATTTGTCAAAGTTTTCCAACTTCAGCAATTTTCTAGTTAGGCAAAAAGTAACTAAGCAAAGACAAGGCTCCAGCTTCTTTTTCAAATGCAGACTGCTTTAATGGCACACAGACATAGTGTCTGTGTGCCATTAAGGCAGTCAGCATTTGAAAAAGAAGCTGGAGCCTTGTCTTTGCTTAGTTACTTTTTGCCTTGTTATTTTATGGATTTTTAGCAAAGACACTTGGTTGTCGTTGGTATATTTTTTCTTCAATTTTCTACTTAGGTTTACCAATCAGTATATCTCTTTTTTTTTGGTTAGGGACAAGAAGACAAATCATCTCCATAAAATAAAAAAAAACAAAATAACTCAAATAAATCTACTGTAATAGGGTTTTTTAAGGCGAGAAAAGTTTTATTAACTTGAATATCTAAGTTATCTCAGCCTGGAGGCTATTTTATGAAAATTTAATTACATCAATCATTTGTCTTGAACCTAGAGGAGACTGTTGTAAATTAATGTTTCTCTTTCCACCATTCTACAGATAACTATCAGTTTAATCATCCTCCTTGTAATTATTGTCATCTATCTATCTATCTATCTATCTATCTATCTATCTATCTATCTATCTATCTATCTATCTATCTATCTACCTATTTATCTATCTCTCTCTCACATGAGAATAGTTGAAAAGTTCATTCACAATTTTTACCTGGTTAGTAAACACTTGGTGTTATTTTCTTTGTATAAAATTAACCATATATTGACTTCTAGACTGAGAAATTTTCAGTAATAAAATCAACATAGCATTTAAAGTTATGTATTTGAAAATATAATTTAGCAGCCCCACATGTGTTTCTTCTTGGTTTGGAATCAGTAGTAATAATATTTATTATAATGTATCAATAAACCAAATGAGCACTCCACAGCACAAATGCCAAAAACAGATAATAGGAAAGGACAAGAAATGCTGTATTGCTGCAACCTTTTAATTATTATTAAAAGGTTCCTTCAATATAGCATTGCTTGTTCTTTCCTACTATTTATTATAATTTGTATAAATTTACTGACTAAAAACTTGCTTCCTGGAACTAGGAAGGGGCAAGAAAGAGCATTTTGATGATCTCTTTATGTTGCTATGTTTTGTGCTGAGTCTAAATTGTGATTGTCTTGTATTTCCTATATATTGTGTTTGTTGATAAAACGGCACTGAACATGCTTTTTCTGTAAAAAAAATCTTGCTAGCAATAAGTCTTCTTGACGCTGAGAAATATGACTTGCACAATGTTTCTTAAATGAAGGTTATGTTTTACATATTTTTTTCTATTTTGTCATTAGACAATTAAGTAGTTTATATGCAACATCACCATTGTAAGACTCTTTTTTACACTATGTTTGCCTTATAAAAAACTACCTCTGATGTCTCATTGAAAAACATCCAGGATTATATTCACATTTTACTGTGTGACCTCCTGTATTATCTACTCCAGCAATTAAAGACTGTACTCTATTCTGATATCTGCCAGAGCTATACTGCACATTCTCCTGAATCAAATATAAAATGGAATTTTGTTAAGACAATAAGTGTCCTAAATAGCTCAGTATGGTATCTATTGATGTATTAGGTGGGCATCTTTTTCTAAACTCATTCAGTCCAATGGAGCTCAAGTTTACAATGTAACTTCCAGTGGGAGCCTAAGCCTTTAGACAGAATCAAAATATGTCCTTACATTTCAAACAAATGTTCATATATCTGGAACCATAGGGGTTATGAGAGAAGTATAAATGGCAAACCATTCAACACAACAATTTTTATAGTGGTAGTATTCTTAAGGTTCTAGGTCTTTAAATGAATTTTTTCAGTCTCAGTAAACACAGTAACTATTACATTTATAATATTTTGTAAACTACTTACAATATCTCAGCAACCACTCAAGTTACATGCATACTGTCAGCAGCATTTTATTCCTCTAGCTGAGATCTTTCATATGAGGCTAAGGAATGCTGTCTGTGTTACTTGGTTGTTGAACTATTTAGAAAAATGTTAAAATTATGTCTATATAATATCATAAAACCAACAGTTAATATAACTTTACTGACAGAGGAAAATATTAATGCAGTTGAATTTGCTATTGCACAAGCTTTCAAATGAAATCTTCTGTTATATGTAGCATGGTTTTGGAATTATTGATGCAAATATGAACAAGCAATATTTGATGCCTAGATGCATCAGTAAAAGTTAACTGCAGAAAACCTGGAGGTGGCACTTGGATGTAATGAGTTAAAAATATTTATCAAGTAACCCAGGCAACTTAACAAATGGTAACAATAAAGAGAAAGAGCTTACTTATTCCAGATGGATGCTGTTACAGAAACTCATTCAGAAACTGTATTGTGAGAACTATATAAATTCTGTTTATCTAAAATAGACATTTATTACCTGTCAGCCTTTTTTGGTGCTGGGAGCTATGAAATTAGGTACACTGACTATACTTTTATATTATTCTTAAATGTGCAGTAAAGTCATACTTTTTACCTGTGAGACTCTGTAAAGTTCTGTATCTCTTTTCTCTACAAGAGAGATTCCTTGGATATCTACTGTCATATTCTTCCATAACATGCAGCATTTTAATAAAGGAAGAATATTGTCCTTATCTGAAAGCTGAGTTGAAGAAGACTGAATTCATAGTATGTAAAAAACCCTTCTTGAAGTGTCAGGGAAATCAAAATGTATTTTTATCGTAGGCAACTCTTCATCCCTAGATGCATTTTGGAAAGGAATTCTTTTTCTTTTTTTTTACCACCTGGACCTTTGCATACTCCTTGACATATGGACAACTTTATATCCTCTCAACAGTATAACTTCAAACCACTGAGGTGACAGACACAGGTTTCAGATGTCTTAGTAGGGTTATATACATTATATTGAAATACTCCTTTGTAAAGGCCTTATCCAGAAAGGAGTACTGCAACAAGACAGTGCTTAAGTCAGACATAGCTGCAGTAGACCAAGCTTGATTAAATACTACTGCAGTGATAGGCTGATCCACCACTGAATCCCCTAGATCTGCCATTATAATAGAAGATACCTACAGAGACAGCACTGGAGGAGTTGCTAAAGTATGTTCTTTTTTTTTTTAAGCTCCGATAATAATAATAAGGAAAATGTTGGTACTTTGAATAGATATTATATTCCTGATTTTGGGAACTATTAGAGTAGGCATCCCCACATGAGAATTTGAGTGGGAACTGGTGGAATCATA
Source organism: Protopterus annectens (assembly GCF_019279795.1). NCBI lineage: Eukaryota > Metazoa > Chordata > Ceratodontiformes > Protopteridae > Protopterus > Protopterus annectens. The sequence continues at coordinate 1,578,751,281 of NC_056735.1, forward strand.
TTTTTACAGATCTTTTTCTGATTCTTTTGAAGATTCTCCTTTGCTGATTTGTACTACCCTATCCTTTCTCTCTAATTTGTTGTCAGACACCTTGATTTCTACTTTTGTTATACAAGAGGAAAAAGTAAACAACATGGAGGAAAGAAGTGCAATAGCTTATAGTATTAGAAATAGCAGATGTCAGCTGGATTCACATTGACTTTGTCACTATCTATTTGATTGAAGAAAAGTGGCAAATAGCCAATCACAACACTACAAAGATAAAATTACTGTGGTCATCAAAATATAAAAGCTGAGTAATGCAAATAAAATAAAATAATTACTGAAGGAAGCTCCTAGCAGCATTATGTATATGAATTTCTCATTCATCAGCTATGTTTCCATGGATAACTAAAGTGAGACCAGCCCTGGCTTTCACAGGAAGTGAGGCACCAGTGTCAAAAACATTGGTTGAGAAAGAAACACTAATGGGGGTGGGGGGGTTAAACCTGAAGTGTCATTATTTACTTTACACCAATAGTATCCTGTTGTAGAACAAAGTAGTAGTCCACAAAAATCACAAAAACTGACAGGGGAAAAAAAAGAGCCATAAATATGATAGACTGGACTATTTAGGATAAGAAATCCATTATATATTGTTACTATTATGCAAGAAGCCTAAAATTTCCAGACAGAAGATATATAAAAAAATTAAAGGAGAAGTAGAGAAAAGAAAAAATACTTGCACAAGAAAAACTGACAAAAGCTTCAAATGTAGAGTTGTGTTTATTAATACAACAGATTTATGAAAGCATTACTGTACATAAACTAAGAAACCTTGGGCCATATGGAAAAAGACGCAACTGAGGAAGTGTGGAAATGTAAAGAACAAAATCTAGAGATTTTTGAAAGGTACAAAAATGAAATATGGACATGGAAAACAGAGAGAGCGAGATCTGATATGACATCATATTTATGCAGAGGAGAAAGCCAAATTAATTAATACAAAAATAGCAGCCCCAAAGATATTCAAAAAGAAATACAGACACAGGCATCCAGATATGGAAAATTTTACAATACAAAAAATAAGATCACAAAGAGGGAATGCAGAACAGAAGACTAACAAAGAAGAAGTTAAAAAATAGTAACTGAAGTTATGGAATAGCTGCAAAGTGAAGGATTTAGTGTAGAAAGTCTAACACAGGTTATAGCACAGCATGATGGAGCAACATAATCCCATGTAAGGAGAAACAGGAGACATCTGAAGAACAAACATGGACATGAGAAAGAAAAAGTGATTTGATATTGTGTAATGTTTATGTAAAGGAGAAATCAAAACTAATCAATGCAAAAAAAGCAGCACCAAGAATATTTGAAGAGAATACAGGCAAAGGCATCCATATATGGAAAATTTTGCAATAGAAAAACATTAGAAAACAAAGAGAAAAAGTAGAAAAGAGGATTGGTAATGGAAAAGTTAAAGAAATAGAAACAGAGGTAATGAATTACATGGAAAGTGACGGATTTAGTCAAGAAAATCTAATTCTGATAACACTACAGCAGGATAGAACAATGGATTTCTATATTAAGGAGAAACCACTGGGGCAGGAAACATCTAATCAGTTACCATATGAAGATGCTTTGGAGCGTTCCATAGGAAACCAGTACAAAAGTTCAGTTGGAGTTTCACAGAAAGGGAAGGAACAGGAAATTGTGGCAACTCTGACACAGTCAATGTTGTGGCGTGATAGGCCAGTGAGTTTCCATATGAAAGACCAACAGATGGCACAGGATGAAAGTGAAGAGAATGTGGCCCAGAAAGATGCTTTGGCACTTTCTGTAGAAAGCCTGCAGAAAATGGAGAACAAACAATGTGCCCTCAGTTTAGAAGAAGATTGTCTAAGAGAAGAGTTGCTTGATTTAATAGAGATGGACAGGCATATTAAGATCAATGAAAGAAATAGACTACAGAAAGTCAATAAAACCCAAAAAAGTTAGAAGGTTAATAAAACAACTGAACACATTAATTAGGATTGTTCATAGAAATGCATGCAATATAACATAAATAGGATATATCACTGTGCACCTAAATTAATAGCAGATAGAGTTTTACCACAAAAACACAGGGCAGTAAGGGAAAGGTAGTGGAGAAATCTAATGCCATCATGGAAGTATCAAATATAGAAAACTATAAAGTGATTAAGACAAGAGGTGTCACTGTTAGAAGAGTACATAAGAGGGAACAGATCAACAAAATACTCAGAAAGATAGATGTGATAAAAGCAATGTGCAGTATCAGAACAGATCAGGATCTGTCATGCACTATTGCAAATGATAAACTAAAAATATCAACACAGACAGATGCAGATAAATGCAAAGGGAAAGTACAAAATAAGCAATTTAGTGATGACCCAAAAAGTTTTATAGAGAATTGGGAAACAAGGCAAAAGGAACTGAAACACCACCAAAAAGAAGAAATAGATGCAGTTTGGAGAAATATCTACAAAGATCCTATGAAGCATAACAAAGATGCTCAATGGATAGAAGAAGTAAAAGAAAGAATAAGAAGGTCAAACATACCGGATATGAAATGGGATGGAATGAGATAAAGTAAAGGCCAGAGAAACTCAAAACAAAGTCAAGAAAAGTTCATAATTGGAAAACCCCAGGCCCAGATGCAGTACCTAACTTCTGGCTAAAAGTATTAACATCATGATAAATTAAGATTTAGCCATGAATAAGAATAATTTATATGCACACACCAAACAGATGCAATCCTGCTTAACAACAGGAAAAACAATACTCCTCCTTAAGAGCGAACTGCAAGCTACCCTAAAAGCTATAAACCATTAACTTGCCTTCTGACAATGTATAACCCACATGTTGGAATTAATGCCAGCAGAGTTTATAGTCATTTAGAAGAAAACTCAATAATGGCAATATAACAAAAGGGTAACAAAAAAAAGTCATATGGAACAAAGGATCATTTGTTGTTAATTAAAGTCATAATGGTGAACTTAAAAAGGGGATGAATCTAAGCATGGCATGGATAGACTACAAAAAAAGTGTTTGGCAGTATCCCACATTTAAGGATAAAGAGTACTTAAAGGTATAAGATACACCTTACACTGGTCAATTACATTACAGCAACCTTGAAACAGTGGCAAACCACTTTGCAGTTGAGCCATGATAAAGGAGAAATTATTATTTCAGGAATAAAAATTCAACGGGGATATTCCAGTGTAACTCTTTGTCACTACTTTTCTTTTGTCTTACCCTTAACCCATTAAGCTGTCTACTTAATAGGTTAGGTCATGGATACAATTTGACTCTCAGAAAACAACAAAGTGTAAAAACTTCTCACCTTTTTGTGGATGATTTAAAACTGTATAGTTCATCATTTGAGGAACTGAAAGCACAACTGCTAGTGGTCAAAACATTTTCAGATGTTATAAGAATGTCATTTGGTCTTGATAAATGTGCAAAAACCTTTAAAGCTGGAAAGCTGCAGCACAAAGAAAGCATTAGTTTAGGACAAGAATGTGATATAAAAGAACTTGAGCAATAGGGAGTGTATAAATATTTGGGAATTGATGAAGGATCAACAATAAAACATGAACAAATGCAAATAAAACAGTAAGGAATATCTTAGCAGACTAAAATTGATACTGAAAATAGCTCTGGTATATAGGAATAACATCCACTCTATTAACCAATTTTCTCTTCCTCTCCTAACTTACTGTTTTGGAGTGAGTGACTGGCCCCTAAAGAATCAGTTGGACAGGAGAATAAGAAAAATGCTTCATGCTCATCAAATGATTTATAAAATATCAGTGCATATCGACATTATATATTCTCCATTCTGAAGGAGGTTTGGGCCTCCTTGAAATTGATTGCAAGTATAGATCTGTGATTGTAGGACTGCATTCATATCTACTGACTTTATAAGACTCAAACAAAGTGAAGGTTTTAAAACATGAGTAGAATAAGTCTAAGATGACTTCCCAGCTTAGTTTACCAGAAAAATATTGGTGTCAAGCAGGAATGGAAATCAAACCAGGAATAGATAAAAATCAGGGAGCAACTGAATATGCCAAAAACAAAAGCAAGAATATAAGGTGAAGGAACAAATGAGAAGTCAAGAAATGTGGCAAATGTATAAATATAGTTGCAAGTACAGAAAACTCTTGGAACAACCTCATGTCAATCAGGATCAAATGTAGGAATGGTTAAGGGGAGGTGAATTTAAACCAAAAGATGAAAGGTTAATATTACTCAAGATAGTGGACTATGTACATGTTGGTTTACAAAGTCCATTGAAAGTGAGGGAGAAACAGACAAATGTAGGTTTTGTAAAACAGAATTGGAAACAGTTGCAAATCTTGCTGTTAGTTGACATACAATAATGGCGGAAGGACTGTATACTGAAAGGCATAATAATGTGGCAAGGTTGATGCACTGGGGATTTTACAACCATTATAATATTGAAATAGCTGAAAAACATTTGAAACTTAAGCCACAAAACGTTATAGAAAATGATGGTGCTGCGGTAGTGTTGTCACCTCACAGTTAAGACGCTGTCCAGTTCGATTCTCAGCTAGAGTGTCTTCTGCGTGGAGACATGCGTGAATGGGCGTACCTTCATTGAAGGATGTGCATCAGGGCTGGTAACTCGGCATGTAAAAATCAACTACCAATCATTAGCGGGCCGGAGTTCCACTGTGGCGACCCCTAACTGGGAAAAGCCGAAAGACACAACAACAACAACAATGAAGTTTATATCACTTGGGATCACCCATTACCAACAGTTTAAAAATAAATGTGAGAAATCCAGATATCATAGTCCAGGAAAAGAAGAGGAAAGTAGCACTGATTATTGAAACTGCTGCACCCAGTGACTACAGTGTCTTATGCACAAAGAGACACAAAGTCATAGCATTCCAAGATTTGCAGGTAAAATGAGGGCAATGTGGAAGCCAAATACCCAGACAGTACCAATAATGGCAGGAGCAATAGGTCTTAAAAAAAGAATTTACAGTTGTAGTTAGATATGGTATAGATACATGTAACACTGTATGAATTGCAGGAGTCAATTATGGGCAGATTGCAGTGCTGTGAAGACCACTTCTGGCTAACATCAGAGATTGAAACAATACTAATTTTATGAACTGTATTCATACTTTGACTTAGGAATGGGGTCCATTCCCATCATGATATTAGAAACCCAAAAGACTTGGGAAATTAAAAAGAATGAGATCATACGTTAAGAAGAGCTCCAGATTTGCTAAAAATGCTTCATATGTGTTGTTGGTGCTGCTGGGGCTGGTAGCAACCATTAATACGAAGGAGTGAATCTCTGCATCTCTTTCCAGTGCCCATTATTAAAAGAGTTGGTGCTATATACATGAGCTGAAATTACATTAAGAATGAGAAATATTAGCAGCAATTACCCTGCATCAGGTTGTGGAATCAAAGGACGATCTTTGTAAAACTTGAAATGATAGAAAAAATTACAAGGATGCTAGAATCAATCATACTGGCAACTAAAGGTTTACAATGATGGCTGGGGACACAGAAGGAATCACTGTGCTCTTTAAAACCAGATGATGACCATACGAACACTAAAACTGAACTTCAAAACAAGTCATTAAAGAGCAAGTGCAGACAATGAAGAAGTTATAAAATTAATTACATTGGGTTTTGGCAAAGATAGATGATATGAAAAATGAACAGAACTATAAGAATACAATATCATCTTTTGTTAACGAATCTTTGAATGACTTAGACCATAATATTTTTTCTTAGCATGCATCACCCTGCTATCAGTGCCTGGACAGAATTAGAATGGGAAGCTGAACTGCAGTATAGATTGCCGAAGAAGACATGTAGTATACACTAGCCTAGACATATCATATGAAACCTGCTTTCCTATGTGACAAAAGAATGGTTGTTAAATAATTTGTTCCTGTTACATGGTATTAAAATTGGTAATTGTATTGTTAAAAATTATAAGAACTCTGCAAGTGTATTGCTTCAGAGGCATTCTAGCTTTGTGGATACCTTTCAGGTGCTTAAAAATATCTATATTGTGTGCAAAGTCAGTTGTAAAGTGACAGTAATAGTGGAGCACCAGAAGTAGAGAAGGAGATTTAAGACCTTCTAGGTGCCTGATAATCAGGGAATTGCAGGTCATACTACATTATTTACAGAGTGTCTGCAGCATTATGGGAGAGGAAAAGAGCCAAGTGACAGTCCAGCAAGTCTTAAAAAATGAGGAGAATATGGATTATTTTAGCAAAAGAAAAAGGGAGGAGAGGATGATAAGATTCAAGGAATTTGATCCCATGTTTTTGTTAGTGGCATTGTCTACAACATTGCAGTAAGGTGAGTCACAGAAGTACTCATACTAAAGATGTCAGACAACATACATTTCACAGGAATGTAATACATTTTAAGACTGAAAACTGACCATTGTAAACCAACATGTAACGCAGAGCACTGACACTATCCATGTGACTTCATCAGTACACTGAGCTATGGAAGCAGGTAGACTAAATGCATTAGCTTTACCTTCTTTCATATTTGTATGGTGCTATGCCTCAGTGCTTAGCTAACTTGCATGACTGATGACAGCGTCTGCAGTGAATTAAAAGAATTTGACTTATTTTTGCCATAGGACAAGAAGTGGCAGTTCTTGTTGGTAATACATATCCTTTAACATTGCTCTCTGTGATCTGTTGGACAATGTATGACCACAGAAGGATAATTTTGTTTTTAAGCCCTTTTGGAGAAGTTTGTGGTATGCTTATTATTTTTTTACCAGATTAAAGATGAGAGATGAGAGAATAGGAGATACATAAAAAGAGAAAGAAAGCAGAGAACACAAGGAGAGCCAATAAGAAATAAATAGGATAAAGGTGAGATACAAGCATACCTCGTACCTTCTTAGCTCAATAATTATGGACAAAGCCAAAAATAACTTTTGTTAGACAGTGCCAAAATCTATGACAGGTTTTACTTATTGCTAATACTAATTTTATAATGATTTTATTGAGTTATTGTTTAATTATATTTTAATGAAATATGTAAGAAGGTCAGAGATATTATATGGGTAACCTTATTTGTTAGAGTAGGGAAAGTTGGGGAAGGAAGTCTGTAATGCAAGAGGTGGGTGACAGGGAGAAGTTAGCTGTCAGGGAAAGACAGACATGACTGACAAGTAGGGAGTAACACAATGAGGGACAAACAGCACAGTGTTGAAGGAGACATCATGCTAACAGAAGTAAGACAATGGTGAGGTGAGGATTGTGCAACATACAGAGGTGGACATGTATATAAAAAGGAGGGGAATAACAGGTTGGGGCTAGAATTTTGTGCTCAGAGATCCAATCTCTGCCAGCATGGACCTAAAGGTAGATTGATCATCATCCTGAGCACTTTCATCACTGAATCCAGCCTCTGAATGTGGAGTAATTGCTATTGTAATGGTGAAATGTTCTTGTTAAGTTGCACTTGTGTGCTTATTTTGAGGGGATATGTGCTCAGGACAAATAGATGCCTGGCATTTATTTATTTATTTTTATTTTTTTGTGGATATCGATATCTGTCAGGGACACACACAGCATACAGGATGACCTAGTAGGATAGTAGAAGTGTAAGCATTTGTAAGTGCCATGCAGACCAATGGCTGTAAATTCCACTTTTGCCCATACTTACAGACTTATGCCCAAAAACATACTGGTGATTTTACCTGCAAACCTAGGTTTACAAAGGCTGTGAATGAGGAGGCACAAGAAACCCTGCATATCCTTTGTAGATGGCTTTTTCCAGTCCATTCCATCAACCAGCCCATCTGTGATCATGTCTGGCATAAAACTGTCACCAACATTAATGCTGCGGGTGGTCAGGGTTGCAGTTATGATATAGTTCACCACAGGGTGTCAGATATTATACCCTGTTACTAGCTCCTCATTTGACTCCTCATCTGTCTCTGTTACTGCTGCTTGTGGAGATGGGAACTGCTGGCCCTGCAGGAGACCAAACTGCTGTTACTGCATCCTTACTATAATACTGTATAGCATGGCATACATGGTCAGTATTGTGATACACATGGTGCTAGGGCTCCATTGAATGTATACAGATAGGGAAAGCATGACTTCAGCAGCCCAAACACACACTGTGCATTTTTTTCTGGTTTGTGATATGCATGATTGTACTCCTGGTCACTCTGATTGTGTGGACTTCAATGGCTGTCATAAGCCAGGGTTGCAGGACATGTCCAGCATAACTGCACAAGATGACCCTGTGAGAAGTCTTGGTATAGAAGCAGATCTAGCTTTTAGCTTTTTAATCATATCAACCAATTGATTAATGATAGTTGTAGAACTATAGGTTGTATAAAAAAAAATGTATAAAGTCTAGGAAATCAGAAATGATGAAGGCATTGTTTGTTAATTACATCAGAGATTAGACCAAACCTTGAGCATGGAATAACAATATGGAAACCTGATATGAAAACAAGGGTGAGTAAACTGGAAATAGTACAGCAGAAATATACCAAGGGCATCCATGGATGTAAAAATGTAAGTACTTATGAAAGACTAAAATACCCTAACTTGTACTGTGTCTCATACAGATATTTAAGAGGAGCTGTTATTCAGGTATATAAGGCATTTAGGGACAACTACCTCTGGGAATGTTAGGGATTATCAAAAAGTAGTACAGAATCATCAGACAACTTATGTAAAGATTCTATGGGAATGAGAAGTGTACTAATTGGTTCTATTAATATTAATTTATAATATTACAGTAGAGATGCATGGAACAAACTACCAAATTATATTAAAGCAAGCACTAGTTCAGGTATCTTTAAGAACAGCCTGGACACTTATTATGGGAAAAACTGTCCCCCGGATTCATTAATCGCCCATGCAGGACTAGCTTAGTCCTGCATGGAAGCGTCCATTTAGGAGCAGGACAGCAGCGAGCCATGCATATTAACAAGGTGCGCTGCCTGAGCTCCTAGGCTTACACAAAGTGTGTACGAGTGCAGGGGGCATGTCTGAGAGCACAGCTCTCAGAATAAACATACCGCTGCAATGTAAAACAGAAGAAGGTGTTAAGAAATGAGTGAGATTGCTCATAGGTGTCCTCATATCCCCACCAACAGTCCCCCATGTGTACAACAGCAACAGTACATAAAAGTCAAATGAAGAAACCCCTTTATTTTTATTTTAAAAATCCGAGTACAGCTAACTGTAGGTGTGCGGATGTGCCCATCGCTTAGCTATGGTTAAAGCAGCTTAAAAGGCTGAAGAGGATAACAAGGAAGATATATGCAAATGAAGCAGCACAGTTATAGTGTAGTGGGCAAAGCATTTGCCTAATGAGCAGGCATTCCCGGTTTGAGTCCCACTGCATCACAGTCTAATTTACATGGCAAAGCACTTTATAACCGATATTTATGTTGCAAAACCCACGAAAAAACATATATGTATGAACTGGAGTACTGCAAGAAATGCACATATGAAGTGTCAGTGTCATAATAAATAAGGCACTAGTAAGCAGGTTTAAGCACAAATATTTTTTACACTTTCTTTCGAATTGTGTATCCATTTGTCTCTGAACCCAATTATATTATGAATTTATACAGTACTCATATTCCTCGTATAACACATCATTAACTATAACATCATTCAATTTATCCAGTTCATTCATAAGCAAACATATCCTTTTGTCATTACATTGCACAATAAATCTCATAAATGCAGTTCCAAAGCCATCAAACAATGTCATACATTCCTTTTTAGTGTCAAAGTCCAAATCAATCCCCATAGGGTATTTGAAAAAACGAAGTCCCATAGGGACTATACAAGTATCTATGCATTTCATTAAATAACTGTTCTCCAGTTGTAGATTTTTACATTTCTTCAGTTTGCTACCAAATTCAAACATTAGGTTTTTTAAGTTCTTGTCAGTGTTCGATAGATTACCACCTCTACCTTCAGTCTGGACTTCCACTTTGTCCAGTCCTCTAAAGTCAAAATTAGACTCAATAAAGTTCTTGTAGCACTGTTCCTTACCCGCCACAACTTTTTTAGCGTTAGTAAAGTTTGAATTAGTACCTGCATAGTGAACGTTACCGGCCATAGTGTAAGTCTTTTTAGGTGGCATTCTTTTCGGTTTGGCTCCAAAAAACGAGTAGTCTGCCTCCGATCCACATTCCCTTCCTGTAGTCGACCGATTAAATCCGCCATCTGGTCTGGATCCATAAGAGGTTCTCCTATCTCGTTCGTCTCCGTTACCCTGCCCATTAGGAATGGAATTGCTGTTGCCGGTCGCACTTGGCGCTCTAGATGACGTCATCCGTTCATTTTCTTTACTGTGTAGCAAGGGTTGGCTCACTAGTTCAATGAGTCGGGTGAGCTCTCCCCGCATAATCGTCATCTCAAACTGCATACCTCTAATTTCATCCCTCCTGGGTGAAAAAATAGATGGCAGTTCATCCATCGAATCCATCCTCTTCAAAACAACTAGTAAATAATCAAACAACTGGGAAACAGTCCACACTATGTAAAAATCAAAAGGCAATTCCCCTGGTAATGGAATCAAGATGCTGCAAGTCAATATAAAAGTAAAAAAACATGTAACTTCTCTTTATTCCACGTAGTTGAGCGCTTTCATCTAACAATACTTAGATTTCTTCAGAACACATGACTGCCCTTAGGCATACAATATATAAAAGGTGTCATCAACACCTGATTAAATAATTAATTAATTACTCAATCCATTTCAAAACATTTAAAGTGCTAGTGTGAATGCTCATACTATTCTCTAATACCCTTTAAAACAAACATTTGTCAGTCTGGTTAAAAGGCTACCATATAAAGTACCATTATCTTAATATACCATTCTCTTAAAACCTTATACAATATTGTAATTTATACATATTATTAATAAAAAATATATTGTATTTTAATATATTTTTCCAAAAAAAACTGATTTCTATGTAAATGTACCTGTATGCTTGTTTACCACTATCATAATAAATGGATCACATTAATAATGTCAAACTCCTAAGACAAAAAGGTCAATAAGCAAATACCTGATGTATATTTTAAGTTTATCTGTCCTTCCTATAAATCTAAACACTGTTTGCCAAAATTGGCTTGATTTAAATGTGGTCATTTAGTCCTGGAGGAGTAGATGCACTTAATTTTATTTGCCATCTAGTTTCTAACTCACCCAGTTTTTTACTTACATTCCCTCCTCTGGGGTTCACTGAGACACTGTCTAGTATAGCAAAATAAAACAATTTGCAACTACTACTTTCTTGCAGATGTCTCCACAAAGCATTTTTTGCATCTTTTCTCTTAATACAATAGTAGTGGTCATATATCCTTTGCCTAAGACTCCTATCGGTCTTTCCCACATAGTAACAGTGGCAATCAGCACACTTAGCTAGGTAGACTAAATGGGTAGTCCTACAATTCCCTTTCTTGAAACATATCTCTGTCTTGGTGACATTTTCCAATTTTATACTATTCACTAAACATGTACTTGCACTGATTACATGTGCCACACTTTGTTGTTCCTACCTTAGCTTTATCGTTATTTTTGTTTGTATTTTTCTCTCTAGTTCCCATTTTAAATTATTCCCATTTCTAGATACAAATCTGGGTGCGTCTCCTACTGTCTCTATAATTTTTCTGTCCATTTTTAGTATATTCCAATTATTACTAATAATTCTTTTAATGTTTGTGGTCCAAGGGGTGTGTTGTAAAATGCAGGCCCTAGTGTACTCAACATCTGACCCTCCATTGGCAGCTATCATATTATCTGTTTTCACCAACGGTCCTTTTCCTAATAGGGGTATATATTTATTGCCCCATTCTTTCAAAATATAACTGGTCACATCCTTCACTAACCATCTGGGGTATCCCCTTTGTATAAACATGTCCCCTATATATTGCATTTCCCTGACAAAATCATCAAATTCAGATGTCATCCTGGCAGCCCTAATACATTGTCCCTTGATTATGCTCTTTTTTTGTGTGGTGGGATGAGAACTACTATACTCTAAATAGCTGTTACTAAACGTCTCTTTCCTATATACCTTACTCTTTATTTTCCCTTTGTCCACAGTAATAAGGGTATCTAAGTAAGCTATGGAGTCTGCTTCCACATTATATGTAAATTTCAGTTCATTACTCTTTAAATTCAAATCCCTCATAAATACTTCCAGTTCTTTTCTATCCCCCTTCCAAATTAGAAAAATATCATCCAAAAAGCGGTAGTAACATGAAACTTCCTGAAATCTACTATTACTAAATATATGTTCTTCTTCCCAATCACATAAATAAATGTTAGCAAAAATGGGGGCACAAGCTGCCCCCATTGCTACTCCTTTTGTTTGAATGTAATATTCTCCTTCAAACATTATGTAGTTGTGTTTCAGTACTAGTTCCATGAATTCTCCTGTAAGTTGTATTTTGTCCCTTGAAAAAATACCTGATTTTTCCATGGACCTTTCCAGTCTAAGCAGTCCATCCTCTTGTGGAATGCTTGAAAATAAGTCTACCACATCTGCAGTCACTAGAAGGGCCCCAGGTGTAATCATATCTTGCTTTAATCTACCTAAAAAGTCCCAAGAATCTATTATTACATGTTTGTAGGACTTGTATAGAGGTTTAAGCCAACCATCCACCACCTTGCCAAAATTAAAGGTTTTAGCCTTACTACCTAATATTATAGATCTGAAAGGGGGGTCAATTAAACCCTTGTGGATCTTGGGAATACCCACAATGGTACTTATAATGGGAGAGTCCACCTTCAAATAGTGGTATAGCTCACCACTTATTCTTTCATCTATCAACAAGTCTTCCAAATATAAGTTGATTTTGTTGTATCCAATATTCACTTCATTTTTTGAGGAGGGTTCGTATTTGCCAGTATTTAGTAGGATTTCGTTAATTTTATTCTTGTATTCTTCTTGCCCATATAGTACTATTCCTCCCCCTTTGTCTGGTTTCATTATTCTAACCATTTTGTTTTTCTGAAAATCCTTTAGTGCTATGGACTCGGAAGTGGTCAAGTTGTATCTGATTTTCATGTAGTTTATTTTGTTACTGTACTTATATAATTCCTCAGTCACCATTTTTTCATATAGCCCAAGTACACTATTGAGTGGTGGGGTATAAGTACTTTTCTTCTTAAACATCGGCTTAATTATAGTGCTGGTCTTCTCTTTGTCAAATATTATCCCAAGATTCAATTTCCTTAGATATTTTTTGAAATCAATTATAACATCCTCTACTTTGAATCTTTTTACTGGCACGTACTTCATTCCTTTACTTAACAAAGTAAAGTGTTCTTCCTTTAATTCTATTTGTGTGTAATTGTGAATATAAAACTGGTTAAATTCACTAGTTATATCATTAATCTTTACTATCCTTCCTTTGCTTGAGTTAGTTCCTATCTTGTGTGCCCCTCCCCAATTAACCTTCTTGGTTGTGGGTAGTGGAATTCCCTCTTTCCAATCTGGTTTGTTCCTCTGTACACACTGTTCTTCCCTTTTTGTTCTCCTAAAAAATCATTTCCTTCACATAAGTTGTCAACATTATTACTGTCAATTCTCTCTCTGAATTTGTTGTCTCTGTGTTGGTAATCATAGTGAGTGTGTGTACTTCCCTTCCTACCTGATGTACTTCTTAAGTATGTCTTGCCTTTATTACTATCTTTTTTGTCCCATCTGTATGCTTGCCCTTTGTTATATTGTTCTAAATCCCTCTGATATTTTTTACACTTTCTTTCGAATTGTGTATCCATTTGTCTCTGAACCCAATTATATTGTGAATTTATACAGTACTCATATTCCTCGTATAACACATCATTAACTATAACATCATTCAATTTATCCAGTTCATTCATAAGCAAACATATCTTTTTGTCATTACATTGCACAATAAATCTCATAAATGCAGTTCCAAAGCCATCAAACAATTTCATACATTCCTTTTTAGTGTCAAAGTCCAAATCAATCCCCATAGGGTATTTGAAAAAACGAAGTCCCATAGGGACTATACAAGTATCTATGCATTTCATTAAATAACTGTTCTCCAGTTGTAGATTTTTACATTTCTTCAGTTTGCTACCAAATTCAAACATTAGGTTTTTTAAGTTCTTGTCAGTGTTCGATAGATTACCACCTCTACCTTCAGTCTGGACATCCACTTTGTCCAGTCCTCTAAAGTCAAAATTAGACTCAATAAAGTTCTTGTAGCACTGTTCCTTACCCGCCACAACTTTTTTAGCGTTAGTAAAGTTTGAATTAGTACCTGCATAGTGAACGTTACCGGCCATAGTGTAAGTCTTTTTAGGTGGCATTCTTTTCGGTTTGGCTCCAAAAAACGAGTAGTCTGCCTCCGATCCACATTCCCTTCCTGTAGTCGACCGATTAAATCCGCCATCTGGTCTGGATCCATAAGAGGTTCTCCTATCTCGTTCGTCTACGTTACCCTGCCCATTAGGAATGGAATTGCTGTTGCCGGTCGCACTTGGCGCTCTAGATGACGTCATCCGTTCATTTTCTTTACTGTGTAGCAAGGGTTGGCTCACTAGTTCAATGAGCCGGGTGAGCTCTCCCCGCATAATCGCCATCTCGGACTGCATACCTCTAATTTCATCCCTCCTGGGTGAAAAAATAGATGGCAGTTCATCCATCGAATCCATCCTCTTCAAAACAACTAGTAAATAATCAAACAACTGGGAAACAGTCCACACTATGTAAAAATCAAAAGGCAATTCCCCTGGTGATGGAATCAAGATGCTGCAAGTCAATATAAAAGTGAAAAAATATATAACTTCTCTTTATTACACGTAGTTGAGCGCTTTCATCTAACAATACTTAGATTTCTTCAGAACACATGACTGCCCTTAGGCATACAATATATAAAAGGTGTCATCAACACCTAATTAAATAATTAATTACTCAATCCATTTCCAAACATTTAAAGTGCTAGTGCAAATGCTCATACTATTCTCTAATGCCCTTTAAAACAAACATTTGTAAGTCAGGTTAAAAAGGCTACCATATAAAGTACCATCATCTTAAAATACCATCCTCTTAAAACCTTATACAATATTGTAATTTATACATATTATTAATAAAAAATATATTGTATTTTAATATATTTTTCCAAAAAAAACTGATTTCTATGTAAATGTACCTGTATGCTTGTTTACCACTATCATAATAAATGGATCACATTAATAATGTCAAACTCCTAAGACAAAAAGGTCAATAAGCAAATACCTGATGTATATTTTAAGTTTATCTGTCCTTCCTATAAATCTAAACACTGTTTGCCAAAATTGGCTTGATTTAAATGTGGTCATTTAGTCCTGGAGGAGTAGATGCACTTAATTTTATTTGCCATCTAGTTTCTAACTCACCCAGTTTTTTACTTACATTCCCTCCTCTGGGGTTCACTGAGACACTGTCTAGTATAGCAAAATAAAACAATTTGCAACTACTACTTTCTTGCAGATGTCTCCACAAAGCATTTTTTGCATCTTTTCTCTTAATACAATAGTAGTGGTCATATATCCTTTGCCTAAGACTCCTATCGGTCTTTCCCACATAGTAACAGTGGCAATCAGCACACTTAGCTAGGTAGACTAAATGGGTAGTCCTACAATTCCCTTTCTTGAAACATATCTCTGTCTTGGTGACATTTTCCAATTTTATACTATTCAGTAAGCCTATGTACTTGCACTGATTACATGTGCCACACTTTGTTGTTCCTACCTTAGCTTTATCGTTATTTTTTGTTTGTATTTCTCTCTCTAGTTCCCATTTTAAATTATTCCCATTTCTAGATACAAATCTGGGTGCGTCTCCTACTGTCTCTATAATTTTTCTGTCCATTTTTAGTATATTCCAATTATTACTAATAATTCTTTTTAATGTTTGTGGTCCAAGGGTGTGTTGGAAAATGCAGGCTCTAGTGTACTCAAGAGCTGGCCCTCCATTGGCAGCTATCATATTATCTGTTTTCACCAACGGTCCTTTTCCTAATAGGGGTATATATTTATTGCCCCATTCTTTCAAAATATAACTGGTCACATCCTTCACTAACCATCTGGGGTATCCCTTTGTATAAACATGTCCCCTATATATTGCATTTCCCTGACAAAATCATCAAATTCAGATGTCATCCTGGCAGCCCTAATACATTGTCCCTTGATTATGCTCTTTTTTTGTGTGGTGGGATGAGAACTACTATACTCTAAATAGCTGTTACTAAACGTCTCTTTCCTATATACCTTACTCTTTATTTTCCCTTTGTCCACAGTAATAAGGGTATCTAAGTAAGCTATGGAGTCTGCTTCCACATTATATGTAAATTTCAGTTCATTACTCTTTAAATTCAAATCCCTCATAAATACTTCCAGTTCTTTTCTATCCCCCTTCCAAATTAGAAAAATATCATCCAAAAAGCGGTAGTAACATGAAACTTCCTGAAATCTACTATTACTAAATATATGTTCTTCTTCCCAATCACATAAATAAATGTTAGCAAAAATGGGGGCACAAGCTGCCCCCATTGCTACTCCTTTTGTTTGAATGTAATATTCTCCTTCAAACATTATGTAGTTGTGTTTCAGTACTAGTTCCATGAATTCTCCTGTAAGTTGTATTTTGTCCCTTGAAAAAATACCTGATTTTTCCATGGACCTTTCCAGTCTAACCAGTCCATCCTCTTGTGGAATGCTTGAAAATAAGTCTACCACATCTGTAGTCACTAGAAGGGCCCCAGGTGTAATCATATCTTGCTTTAATCTACCTAAAAAGTCCCAAGAATCTATTATTACATGTTTGTAGGACTTGTATAGAGGTTTAACCCAACCATCCACCACCTTGCCAAAATTAAAGGTTTTAGCCTTACTATCTGATATTATAGGTCTGAAAGGGGGGTCAATTAAACCCTTGTGGATCTTGGGAATACCCACAATGGTACTTATAATGGGAGAGTCCACCTTCAAATAGTGGTATAGCTCACCACTTATTCTTTCATCTATCAACAAGTCTTCCAAATATAAGTTGATTTTGTTGTATCCAATATTCACTTCATTTTTTGAGGAGGGTTCGTATTTGCCAGTATTTAGTAGGATTTTGTTCATTTTATTCTTGTATTCTTCTTGCCCATATAGTACTATTCCTCCCCCTTTGTCTGGTTTCATTATTCTAACCATTTTGTTTTTCTGAAAATCCTTTAGTGCTATGGACTCGGAAGTGGTCAAGTTGTATCTGATTTTCGTGTAGTTTATTTTGTTACTGTACTTATATAATTCCTCAGTCACCATTTTTTCATATAGCCCAAGTACACTATTGAGTGGTGGGGTATAAGTACTTTTCTTCTTAAACATCGGCTTAATTATAGTGCTGGTCTTCTCTTTGTCAAATATTATCCCAAGATTCAATTTCCTTAGATATTTTTTGAAATCAATTATAACATCCTCTACTTTGAATCTTTTTACTGGCACGTACTTCATTCCTTTACTTAGCAAAGTAAAGTGTTCTTCCTTTAATTCTATTTGTGTGTAATTGTGAATATAAAACTGGTTAAATTCACTAGTTATATCATTAATCTTTACTATCCTTCCTTTGCTTGAGTTAGTTCCTATCTTGTGTGCCCCTCCCCAATTAACCTTCTTGGTTGTGGGTAGTGGAATTTCCTCTTTCCAATCTGGTTTGTTCCTCTGTACACGTTCTCCTAAAAAATCATTTCCTTCACATAAGTTGTCAACATTATTATTGTCAATTCTCTCTCTGAATTTGTTGTCTCTGTGTTGGTAATCATAGTGAGTGTGTGTACTTCCCTTCCTACCTGATGTACTTCTTAAGTATGTCTTGCCTTTATTACTATCTTTTTTGTCCCATCCGTATGCTTGCCCTTTGTTATATTGTTCTAAATCCCTCTGATATTTTTTACACTTTCTTTCGAATTGTGTATCCATTTGTCTCTGAACCCAATTATATTGTGAATTTATACAGTACTCATATTCCTCGTATAACACATCATTAACTATAACATCATTCAATTTATCCAGTTCATTCATAAGCAAACATATCTTTTTGTCATTACATTGCACAATAAATCTCATAAATGCAGTTCCAAAGCCATCAAACAATTTCATACATTCCTTTTTAGTGTCAAAGTCCAAATCAATCCCCATAGGGTATTTGAAAAAACGAAGTCCCATAGGGACTATACAAGTATCTATGCATTTCATTAAATAACTGTTCTCCAGTTGTAGATTTTTACATTTCTTCAGTTTGCTACCAAATTCAAACATTAGGTTTTTTAAGTTCTTGTCAGTGTTCGATAGATTACCACCTCTACCTTCAGTCTGGACATCCACTTTGTTCAGTCCTCTAAAGTCAAAATTAGACTCAATAAAGTTCTTGTAGCACTGTTCCTTACCCGCCACAACTTTTTTAGCGTTAGTAAAGTTTGAATTAGTACCTGCATAGTGAACGTTACCGGCCATAGTGTAAGTCTTTTTAGGTGGCATTCTTTTCGGTTTGGCTCCAAAAAACGAGTAGTCTGCCTCCGATCCACATTCCCTTCCTGTAGTCGACCGATTAAATCCGCCATCTGGTCTGGATCCATAAGAGGTTCTCCTATCTCGTTCGTCTCCGTTACCCTGCCCATTAGGAATGGAATTGCTGTTGCCGGTCGCACTTGGCGCTCTAGATGACGTCATCCGTTCATTTTCTTTACTGTGTAGCAAGGGTTGGCTCACTAGTTCAATGAGCCGGGTGAGCTCTCCCTGCATAATCGCCATCTCGGACTGCATACCTCTAATTTCATCCCTCCTGGGTGAAAAAATAGATGGCAGTTCATCCATCGAATCCATCCTCTTCAAAACAACTAGTAAATAATCAAACAACTGGGAAACAGTCCACACTATGTAAAAATCAAAAGGCAATTCCCCTGGTGATGGAATCAAGATGCTGCAAGTCAATATAAAAGTAAAAAAACATGTAAATTCTCTTTATGCCACGTAGTTGAGCGCTTTCATCTAACAATACTTAGATTTCTTCAGAACACATGACTGCCCTTAGGCATACAATATATAAAAGGTGTCATCAACACCTGATTAAATAATTAATTAATTACTCAATCCATTTCAAAACATTTAAAGTGCTAGTGCGAATGCTCATACTATTCTCTAATACCCTTTAAAACAAACATTTGTCAGTCTGGTTAAAAAGGCTACCATATAAAATACCATCATCTTAAAATACCATCCTCTTAAAACCTTATACAATATTGTAATTTATACATATTATTAATAAAAAATATATTGTATTTTAATATATTTTTCCAAAAAAAAATGATTTCTATGTAAATGTACCTGTATGCTTGTTTACCACTATCATAATAAATGGATCACATTAATAATGTCAAACTCCTAAGACAAAAAGGTCAATAAGCAAATACCTGATGTATATTTTAAGTTTATCTTTCCTTCCTATAAATCTAAACACTGTTTGCCAAAATTGGCTTGATTTAAATGTGGTCATTTAGTCCTGGAGGAGTAGATGCACTTAATTTTATTTGCCATCTAGTTTCTAACTCACCCAGTTTTTTACTTACATTCCCTCCTCTGGGGTTCACTGAGACACTGTCTAGTATAGCAAAATAAAACAATTTGCAACTACTACTTTCTTGCAGATGTCTCCACAAAGCATTTTTTGCATCTTTTCTCTTAATACAATAGTAGTGGTCATATATCCTTTGCCTAAGACTCCTATCGGTCTTTCCCACATAGTAACAGTGGCAATCAGCACACTTAGCTAGGTAGACTAAATGGGTAGTCCTACAATTCCCTTTCTTGAAACATATCTCTGTCTTGGTGACATTTTCCAATTTTATACTATTCACTAAGCTTATGTACTTGCACTGATTACATGTGCCACACTTTGTTGTTCCTACCTTAGCTTTATCGTTATTTTTTGTTTGTATTTTTCTCTCTAGTTCCCATTTTAAATTATTCCCATTTCTAGATACAAATCTGGGTGCGTCTCCTACTGTCTCTATAATTTTTCTGTCCATTTTTAGTATATTCCAATTATTACTAATAATTCTTTTAATGTTTGTGGTCCAAGGGGTGTGTTGTAAAATGCAGGCCCTAGTGTACTCAACATCTGACCCTCCATTGGCAGCTATCATATTATCTGTTTTCACCAACGGTCCTTTTCCTAATAGGGGTATATATTTATTGCCCCATTCTTTCAAAATATAACTGGTCACATCCTTCACTAACCATCTGGGGTATCCCCTTTGTATAAACATGTCCCCTATATATTGCATTTCCCTGACAAAATCATCAAATTCAGATGTCATCCTGGCAGCCCTAATACATTGTCCCTTGATTATGCTCTTTTTTTGTGTGGTGGGATGAGAACTACTATACTCTAAATAGCTGTTACTAAACGTCTCTTTCCTATATACCTTACTCTTTATTTTCCCTTTGTCCACAGTAATAAGGGTATCTAAGTAAGCTATGGAGTCTGCTTCCACATTATATGTAAATTTCAGTTCATTACTCTTTAAATTCAAATCCCTCATAAATACTTCCAGTTCTTTTCTATCCCCCTTCCAAATTAGAAAAATATCATCCAAAAAGCGGTAGTAACATGAAACTTCCTGAAATCTACTATTACTAAATATATGTTCTTCTTCCCAATCACATAAATAAATGTTAGCAAAAATGGGGGCACAAGCTGCCCCCATTGCTACTCCTTTTGTTTGAATGTAATATTCTCCTTCAAACATTATGTAGTTGTGTTTCAGTACTAGTTCCATGAATTCTCCTGTAAGTTGTATTTTGTCCCTTGAAAAAATACCTGATTTTTCCATGGACCTTTCCAGTCTAAGCAGTCCATCCTCTTGTGGAATGCTTGAAAATAAGTCTACCACATCTGTAGTCACTAGAAGGGCCCCAGGTGTAATCATATCTTGCTTTAATCTACCTAAAAAGTCCCAAGAATCTATTATTACATGTTTGTAGGACTTGTATAGAGGTTTAAGCCAACCATCCAGCACCTTGCCAAAATTAAAGGTTTTAGCCTTACTACCTGATATTATAGGTCTGAAAGGGGGATCAATTAAACCCTTGTGGATCTTGGGAATACCCACAATTGTACTTATAATGGGAGAGTCCACCTTCAAATAGTGGTATAGCTCACCACTTATTCTTTCATCTATCAACAAGTCTTCCAAATATAAGTTGATTTTGTTGTATCCAATATTCACTTCATTTTTTGAGGAGGGTTCGTATTTGCCAGTATTTAGTAGGATTTCGTTAATTTTATTCTTGTATTCTTCTTGCCCATATAGTACTATTCCTCCCCCTTTGTCTGGTTTCATTATTCTAACCATTTTGTTTTTCTGAAAATCCTTTAGTGCTATGGACTCGGAAGTGGTCAAGTTGTATCTGATTTTCATGTAGTTTATTTTGTTACTGTACTTATATAATTCCTCAGTCACCATTTTTTCATATAGCCCAAGTACACTATTGAGTGGTGGGGTATAAGTACTTTTCTTCTTAAACATCGGCTTAATTATAGTGCTGGTCTTCTCTTTGTCAAATATTATCCCAAGATTCAATTTCCTTAGATATTTTTTGAAATCAATTATAACATCCTCTACTTTGAATCTTTTACTGGCACGTACTTCATTCCTTTACTTAACAAAGTAAAGTGTTCTTCCTTTAATTCTATTTGTGTGTAATTGTGAATATAAAACTGGTTAAATTCACTAGTTATATCATTAATCTTTACTATCCTTCCTTTGCTTGAGTTAGTTCCTATCTTGTGTGCCCCTCCCCAATTAACCTTCTTGGTTGTGGGTAGTGGAATTCCCTCTTTCCAATCTGGTTTGTTCCTCTGTACACACTGTTCTTCTCTTTTTGTTCTCCTAAAAAATCATTTCCTTCACATAAGTTGTCAACATTATTATTGTCAATTCTCTCTCTGAATTTGTTTTCTCTGTGTTGGTAATCATAGTGAGTGTGTGTACTTCCCTTCCTACCTGATGTACTTCTTAAGTATGTCTTGCCTTTATTACTATCTTTTTTGTCCCATCTGTATGCTTGCCCTTTGTTATATTGTTCTAAATCCCTCTGATATTTTTTACACTTTCTTTCAAATTGTGTATCCATTTGTCTCTGAACCCAATTATATTGTGAATTTATACAGTACTCATATTCCTCGTATAACACATCATTAACTATAACATCATTCAATTTATCCAGTTCATTCATAAGCAAACATATCTTTTTGTCATTACATTGCACAATAAATCTCATAAATGCAGTTCCAAAGCCATCAAACAATTTCATACATTCCTTTTTAGTGTCAAAGTCCAAATCAATCCCCATAGGGTATTTGAAAAAACGAAGTCCCATAGGGACTATACAAGTATCTATGCATTTCATTAAATAACTGTTCTCCAGTTGTAGATTTTTACATTTCTTCAGTTTGCTACCAAATTCAAACATTAGGTTTTTTAAGTTCTTGTCAGTGTTCGATAGATTACCACCTCTACCTTCAGTCTGGACATCCACTTTGTCCAGTCCTCTAAAGTCAAAATTAGACTCAATAAAGTTCTTGTAGCACTGTTCCTTACCCGCCACAACTTTTTTAGCTTTAGTAAAGTTTGAATTAGTACCTGCATAGTGAACGTTACCGGCCATAGTGTAAGTCTTTTTAGGTGGCATTCTTTTCGGTTTGGCTCCAAAAAATGAGTAGTCTGCCTCCGATCCACAATTTTGACAAACAGTGTTTAGATTTATAGGAAGGACAGATAAACTTAAAATATACATCAGGTATTTGCTTATTGACCTTTTTGTCTTAGGAGTTTGACATTATTAATTTGATCCATTTATTATGATAGTGGTAAACAAGCATACAGGTACATTTACATAGAAATCAGTTTTTTTTGGAAAAATATATTAAAATACAATATATTTTTTATTAATAATATGTATAAATTACAATATTGTGTAAGGTTTTAAGAGGATGGTATTTTAAGATGATGGTACTTTATATGGTAGCCTTTTTAACCAGACTGACAAATGTTTGTTTTAAAGGGTATTAGAGAATAGTATGAGCATTCGCACTAGCACTTTAAATGTTTTGAAATGGATTGAGTAATTAATTAATTATTTAATCAGGTGTTGATGACACCTTTTATATATTGTATGCCTAAGGGCAGTCATGTGTTCTGAAGAAATCTAAGTATTGTTAGATGAAAGCGCTCAACTACGTGGAATAAAGAGAAGTTACATGTTTTTTTACTTTTATATTGACTTGCAGCATCTTGATTCCATCACCAGGGGGATTGCCTTTTGATTTTTACATGTGTAATCATATCTATATGGCTATCTGGATAATAATATGTGCATATATTTCCACCATATGTCCTGGACATGGAGTGTAGCCCTACCCCAGCGTCTACAATCCAACAGTCATAGTGCAATGGGATGTCACATATGTATAGCGGGTATATTAGTAGACTATTGCTATTGTCATTGGGATTGTCTTCACAGACATGATGTGTGTTGGAGGTCACATCTGCTTATAACATGTGTGTCATTGTCTACTGACAGACATCCTAAGGACATCACAGTAAAGTACAGCTGCCAACACGTAATGGCCCTTGTGGACTGCAGGAGAGATATTGGCCAATATATGTGGACTTTCCGACACACTCTGTACAGTCCAGGGATATACACATAACCTCTTAGTGCTAAACATGTGTACCATGCTTGACAATATGGATGTAGACAGCTATGTAGATGGGTATAACACATAATGACTGGAATACATTTGCAACCATAGGTGATGCATTCACACACCCCATTCTGGCCTGACATATAATAACCGCTGGTACAGTGGTGCCATGGCCACATACTACCCACTAGATATTGACATACATCTGTACAGCATACCACTGCTCTCTCTGGCATACATAACTGTTAAGGGAGGCCCGGCAGCAGTACATCTGGCAAGTATCTGCACATGACATCTCACTGGGTAAGTACACTAAGCTGCTAGGCATGTAACAATGCTCTGTGCAGGCTACAGGCAGACTGGCTCAACACTGGCCTACATCTCCCATGGAGGAATGCACATGTACCTGCATATATAGCAGGCTCTACAAGCATGTCACAGCACAGGGTAAGAAACACCTGTGTGAAAGTGCATAACCACAACCAATGTGAACACAGCCATAGCGACATATGTTAAGCTAGTATAATATTAAAGTATATGGACTATCTGTTCAACACCATCCTCCTATGTGCCATTCAAAGACTGACCCTACATATACTGGGCTGCTACAAAGTTTGGTCTGATGACTATCTGTGGTATGGGGCATGTTTATGTATGGCCCTACAGATATGTACACCAATACAGCAGCGTGTAACATCAGATAGGAAGGGACCTAGAACAATGACATCTACCACAGTCTGTACACAGGCTAAAGTACATATTAACAATACACACACACTGTTGACATTCACCATAAGTATACAGACTTCAGTACTGTACAAACATCCACAAAATATCCAGGTTATATCATCAAATATAACCCCTACTGTACATAACATATGTAGCAGTCTGATATCTCACTGGCTTGTTAGCAGATATGATGACACTAATTATGGTGTACTGCACATATGCACCACTTCATGCATGCATATGTACACAGGTTGACAGAGTTGTGACTGGAAGCACATACACAGGGCCAATAATGACATGTTGCTGTGATAACCTCATATATTTATTGTTGTAACAGGGCTGTTTGTAACATATGTCCTATGAGGGATATGAAGCCAGTAACTGTCACGGCTTTCACCATCTACAGACTGCAATCCTCACACTACCTTCAGCAGTCCACAG
This sequence comes from Protopterus annectens, assembly GCF_019279795.1. Lineage (NCBI taxonomy): Eukaryota > Metazoa > Chordata > Ceratodontiformes > Protopteridae > Protopterus > Protopterus annectens. The sequence goes on from NC_056735.1 coordinate 1,578,776,239, forward strand.
ATAGCTGCTCCTTCGGTAACACATGAAATCATAGCCCCAACACACTGCCCTCTCTACAGATTACCCTGCAGATGAGGATTCCTCATAAACATGGAACTGACATGGCATGTATTGAGATATGTAGGACAGTCATATCCACACACACACACACACACACACACACACACACACACACACTGTTAAACCAATAGTACTCCAAATGCAGTATAGCAGCACTTACAGTCTATAGTCAGGTCAGGCACATCCCCCTCCTGTGTGTTGCCCTGTTTCCACAGTGCATGTTGTTAGAGGTAAATCCCATATCCATCTGAGATGCTGTTTGCAAAACAACAGATCTAGTTCCTGCTCACAGTGAATGAAAAGGGCTAAAAAACAACATGATGTTCCTAGATATTGGAGTGTGTTTCCATGCAATTGGCTATGGGAATGTTGCCACAGCTGTTCCACATGCAATCAGCTAGGGGAGGGCTGCAATTCATGCAGAGATCATCAGCTGATCATGAGCATCACTTAAAATACACATGCTGCTGCCAAGCAAAGCAGGTTTAAGTCTCCACATCCACCAAAGAGGGAGTGGGAGAAGCAGACAGAGGCAAAGACAAGTCATGGTGTGGTGGGAGAGTAAAATCTAAGCATGCTTGTGTCACTTCCTACCAGCACAGGGTATCAAACCCCTGATGACTATGCAGTGTTATCACAGTTCTATGCAGTTATTGGATGCACCACATGGGTTACCTGTGGTGGAGCCCTCAGAACATATATGTTATGGTTACTGACATTTGCAACAGGGATACAATAGCTATACGGTAGGTGACTTACACGTGCCTGTCCACATGAACAGGTGCCAGCATCAACACAGCCTCACTCTCACAGGAATCTATACACATTGATATACTTTCCAGGGCCAGGATTACAACTCATCAGTAGTGGTATTGCCACAACACATCTCTGTGCAGGTATCACATGCATGCACCACATGGGTCATATGGGGGTTATATGGGCAAAGTGTATGTGGAGGTGTCTGACATCAGACAGCATGCTTCAGTATGTCCATGGGGGTTGTAGGGAGTGTGGAGGTGAACATATCCACCATACAACACACACACAAACACACAGGGTGCCAGTACTGACATGCATGGGTGCCAGTCTGCATGGGATTGTGGTGGTCGACTGTGCCAAATTGCTGTACAAGGCTAGGAGATGGGTATACCTTGGCATCAGACCACATGATGATGGTCTGCATTGTGGCTCAGGGCTGTTGTGTCTGCATTTGCCCACACAGGTGGGTATTGTATCCCCCATCCAGTCACCTGGGTGACTATTGTGTGTAGCCAATGCTGTGCATTACTTGCCATTTATGAGTTCCTTAGTCCATGACATGGATGGTGTCTGAGATGTGCACACCTCCCACATGCAGGTACAGTGACATGTGGAATTGTACCTGGGGTGTCTGGCCCATGTTCTGAACACAGATTATCGTCAGATGTGCCAGTTTTGCCCACCTGTGGTAGGAACTGGTAATGGGCAGCAGGTTTACCCTGCATTTACATTGATAGCATGCTAAAGGCATTCTCTGGTGTCAGTGGCATCTGTCAATACAGGGCATGTTGTCAGGCATGGTATGTCCTTTGTGGTTCACATGTGATGGCACCACAGGTGTTTTAGGTGTCCATTGGTGAACACGCACTGTCTGCATGTATGTGCACATTGGACAGATGGACAGAGTGCCATGCCCTCTGTAGCCTACAGCTATCACCCATTGTTACTATCAGTGGCCAATATGCAGTGTACTACCCACATATTGGCTGTTGCCTAGGCATGTGTGTGTGTATGAGACATGGGTTGGGAGTGTGTTCTGGGTAATACTGGAGTTGCTAACAGTGATTGCCTGGCCTTGATGTCACATGTATGGGTATGGCTTTGCACCCCAGCCTCTCAGCTATTTCACATCTGTTATCCCTGTACAGTGGACATTGTGATATATAGTAGGGCCACCATATAAGAAATATGCAAAAACCAACTCCACATTGGCACATACAACCACTGCCACAAAGGATATGTGTTACAAACACACACCTGCCATGTCCAGGAGTAGAACCCCTACCTAACTAGTTCATTATACTACAGCATTACAGTTATAGTACATGCCATGGAGATTATTGGAGTACTCCTTCCCCAAAGGTGTATATCACATTGGATGAAATCAGCAGGATTGCCAAAGTAAGGCATTCGAATTGTAGTGAGTGCGACTAGCCTAAAATGCATTGCTCCCTAAACAAAGAGTGATGTACACACAACACATCTACAACTGATATGTGTGGGTATAGAACCCCTAACTGAGATCTATATCATGGAACTTTTACAGGATGCACCATAGGGATTACTAATGAACTCCTTCCTCAAAGGTGTAATTCACAATGAATGACATCAGCAGGATTGCCAAAGTAGGCCATTTGAAATGTACTGTTTGTGACTAGCCTAAAATGCATTGTTCCCTACACAGACAGTGACACACACACAAAACATCCACAACCAACATGTGTGGGTATAGAACCCCAAACAGAGGTATATATCACCCTACCACATTGAGCTATTATAGAATGCACCACAGGGGATTATTCGAGAGCTCCTTCACCAAAGGTGTATTACACAATGAATGACATCAGCAGGATTGCCAAAGTAGGCCATTTGAAATGTACTTTGTGTGATTTAGCCTAAAATGCATTGCTCCCTTCACACACAAAACATCCAGAACTGTCATGGGTGGGGATGGAACCCAATTACAGTTCTAAATCACACTACAGTCATATGCAGTTATGGCACGGGCTACAGAGATTATTGGATTACAGCCTTCCCAGAGGTGTATTTCTAGGTGGGTGACATCAGCAGCCTTGTCAAAGTTGAGTACATGAATTGTATGGAGTGTGAGTACCCTAAAAGGCATTGCTCTTTACACAGACAGGGTCAGACATACACACTTGCCATGTCAGAGATTAAAAGACCTACCTAACTACTTTATCACACCATAGCAGTACACATTTACAGGATATGCTATGGAGGTTACTGTGCTACACTCTTCCCAGAGGTATATTTCTAGGTGGGTGACACCAGCAGCCTTGCCAAAGTTGAGTATATGAATTGTAAGGTATGTGAATACCCTAAAAAGCACCTTCTCTACACAGACAGGCACACACACACACTTGCCATGTCTGGGATTAGAAAACCTACCTAACTACTTTATCACACTACAACAATATGCAGTTACAGGACGTGCTACAGAGATCACTTAGCTGCAATCTTTCCAGAAGTGTATTTCTAGGTGGGTGACATCAGCAGCCTTGCCAAAGCTGAGTATATGAATTGTAAGAAGTGTGAGTACCCGAAAAAGCATTGTCTCTACACAGTCAGGCACACAAACACACACAGTTGCCATGTCTGGGATTAGAACTCCTACCTAACTACTTTATCACACTACAGCAGCACGCAGTTACAAGACACACTACAGAGATTACTGGGCTATAACCTTCCCAGAGGTGTATTTCTAGGTGGGTGACATCAGCAGCCTTGCCAAAAGTTGAGTATATGAATTGTAAGGAGTGTGTGTACCCTAAAAAGCATTGCTCTCTACATAGTCAGAGATGCACACAAACACACACAGCTGCCAAGTCTGCAGTTAGAATTCCTACCTAATTAGTTTATCACACTACAGAAGTACGCAGTTATAGGGCACACCACAGAGATTACTAGGCTGCAAGTCTCCCAAATGTGTATTTCACATTGGATGACCTCAGCAGGCTTGTCATAGTAGGGCTATGGGGAGGGTGGTGTGTGCATGGGCCATAACCCATTCATTTAGGGGTTGACACGCCACATGTGGGCACACACGGGGTCATATGTCACAGGTACGTGTATACAGCTGCTAGATGAATACTTCCTTGAACAATCATGTTGCACTGCTGGCACATGTACCACATAGTCTATAATGCTGACAGATACTGGTGGCTAGTATCTGCAGTGAGTGACATCTGCACCTCATGTGTTTGGGGCCCTTTGGCTGTGTGCTGGGTGGGACAGGCCTGGATGGCTCCTTGTCACAGTCACCCTCTTCCACACATCTATGAACATCTACCTTTGGCTTATTATAGTGTGTTGTCCTGACATATATGTCTGAATTCCTATCCACTGTATGTGCAAGGCATGAGTGGTGCCTACTGACGAGTGTCTGCAATAACAACTGCAACTGGCAGATATGTCTGGTCCACTGGTGTTTTCAGACATGGCTTTCATGTGTTTAAGTGTGTAAGCATGCCCGGTATGACCTTTCAGTATGTTGTTGACTGACATTGCCTTCATTTCTCTGTGTGTGTGAGCATTCCCAGTCTGGCTGTCTGTATTGAATGTGTGGATCATGTCCAGGTAGTTTGTGCTGCAGTGCTGACCTTTGTGTTTTACACTGATAGGTAGCATGCTGTCTCTGCAGGGTATCCATCAATCACTTGGCTTTGACTGTTACTACATTTCTGCATAGCAGGGGGGCACAGCTGACCGTTTCTACATTTCTACACAGGAGTGGGGGGCAGACCTGACTGTTATTACATCACTATGTAGGATGGGGGGCACACCTGACTATTTCTACATTTCTACACCAGTTTGGGGGGGGCACACCTGACTGCTATTACATTACTATGTAGGATGGGTGGCCACAACTGACTATTTCTACATTTTGACACAGGGTTGGGGGACACACCTGACTGTTATTACATTACTATGTAGGATAGGGGGCACACCTGACTATTTCTAAATTTCTACACAGGGCTGGGGGGCACACCTGACTGTTATTACATTACTATGTAGGATGTGGGGGCACATGTAACACTTGTATACATTTGTTATGACTGTATTGGTATGCCAGGTATTTCATTTCATTCTGTATTGCTTACTATCATGCTGATTAGAGGCATACCAGCGTACTACAGATCATGGCTTTGGTTGCCCTACATATTATTGTATGACTTCCTACCCTTCAGAACTAACATCCCACTGCCTGCCCTGCTGTGGTCTGTCTGTGTAGGCCTGGGGGGGTTCACCATAGCCATCATTCTGGGGCCATGGCACAGGTTCTGTTTGGGTTTGTCTACACCTGTTCTGCTGGCTGAGACTGTTGTTGAGTATGTGAACTGTCCTGATTGGCATGTGTGGGTCATATGGACACACATGTCACTCAGCACATTTCCTGCAGTGGGTTTTGTCATCCTGTGTAGTGCTGGCTACTATGGGGATGCCAGTATGTGTTACAGATGTCATGGTGCGACTATGGGTCTCTACTGCCTGCTGCCATAAAATTCAGCCAACCATTTCTCTTGCATGCTTACATAAATACCATAGCCACATGTAATGACACATTCTACTCCATTTGGCAAATGGTAGGTTGATTGACTTTACTTGGGGGTGTGCCAGACTTGTGGATGGTACTGGAGGGCTGCCTATGTTGCATGCACATTGTACACTCCCTATATATGGTTGAGCACAGGTAGTGTCATATTTGGCATGACTTGTACTATAGGTGCAAGTCAGAGATAGGTGTTATTCCCTGGGTCCCTAATGTGTCAGTGCATGTGCTATGTGTTGCCTATTTTCCAAGGCCTGGGTATACTGGGCACACCTCCTTCTGCTTACTGGGGCAGGTTCAGGTTGTTCCTTCTCTGGGTCACACTGTGCTTTTCAGGTCTTGGCATTGGTGTGGGGCTGTGTGGCCCTGCCCCATGCTGTTCCTGCTGCATCTGTTTCCATAGGATCATATTGTGTAGCATAGCACATTCCATAACAATTTGGGTACATGTAGCTGGGGAATACTAAAAGGCTACACCAGATGTGTCCAGACACCGGAACCATGACCTGAGCATCCCAAACACACTCTCTATTATATGCCTGGCCTGTGTGTGTGCCTCATTATGGCATTGTTGTTCAGGTGTGTGTGCATTTCTGATGGGTGTCATCAGCCACAGCTCAAGTGTGTACCCAGCATCCCTCACTAGGTGACCGTAGGGAATGTCCCCATTGGCAAATCTCTTGTACAGCTGTGGCAGATGCCATATGTGGGAATCGGCATTGCTTCCAGGGCAGCCAGCACACACATTCATTATAATGCCCTGGGCATCACATATAACCAGGAAGTTGATGGAGGGGATGCCCCTGCGGTGGATGTAGGCCCTACCCTGCTCACCAGGTGGTGCTTTGATGCATATGTGCATGCAGTCTAAAGCACCCACTACCCCAGGGTATTCTGCTATTTGGTGGAAGAGATGCATATTGCTGGTCAACACCTCATGGTCACTGGCATGTGCTGACATGGCATCCAGGAACTGGTGCAATATTCTGGATGCTGATGCCTGTGAGATCCCCATGATATCCCCAGTTGTGCTATGGAGGGTACCTGTGGCTAGTATACCTAGGTCTACACATACCTTGGTATCCACTAGGATGGGTTCTGCTCGGTCAGTTTGGCATGTCAGGTGTGGCCGGCACAGGTCAACAATTTGCTGTAGGAGGTTTCTGTCCACCCTATAGCACTCCACTATCTCCAGCTCATGTAGCCCCTGGTAGGTTACCCTGAGTCTGTACACTCTTCTCCGTCTCCTCACTGTGGGTTGTTCAGCAGCATTCACAAGCTCACTACCCTCAGCCTCTTGCACATGTTGTTCTATGTCGCCTGCTGCTGCCCTTCTCATTCTGTAGATTTGTTTGTTAAAATTTCCCTGCTTGTATACACCATGGTGTAGAGTGTGGGAAAAACCAGAGGGGAAGGTGTTTGCTTATCTCATAGTAGTGTTCTGAGCTGGGCTGGTCTGCTGCCTTTGTAATTGGCTGATTCTGATACATTTCACGTGCTAGCTATGCTAGTTATCCTTGATTACCTTCCTACTGCTGTTTTCCCTTCCCATTGCCTGCCTGTTTAAGCCCATGTACACGCCACACAAACAGAGTGCACAAACGTGCACACTGCTTTTATTTCCTGGTTTAACTTCTTTTTTCTTCCTGTAAAACCCAGTGTGCAGCGCGCACACCTGCTTAGGCTTTGTAAAGAGCGCTAGGTAGGTTTAGACACACCCCCTAGCTTAGCTGTGCTAAGCTATGAGCAGACCCAAGCCACAGGGCTCCAATTCACTTACAGTATGCCTGACACACCCCCATGATATCACCTACCTCCTAGGCTTACACCAAACTATTCTTGTTCTTACACTATTGGGACCTGACTCACATCTTGGGGAAAACTGGGATTCACTATCTTCCCCTTCATTTGCATAGGATTGTAATTAATTGCTAGTTACATGTCTCACACTGAGCCTCCCCACTTATCAACCACTACTCACTGGCCAGGTTGTCTTCTGCCTGCCATTGACTTGCATGGCAGAATACTGATTTAGTTAGAATGATTATTTTAGGTTTATTTTATTATTCCACCCCCACCCCCCCAATCCTGTTTGTGCACTGCTGCACTACTCTTGAACAGCCGAGATTGGGTAAAAAAGAAAGAAAAGTTCTTTTTTTTCTTTGTTTTGTTTGCAATGCCAATGGCCTTATGCTTGACCATTGGCATGCCTACTAGTTGATATGCAGCCTTTATTCAGAGCTGTCATAGCTCCATTTTGGATTTTGCAGAAATGTACTCGGTTACTAACTGAGTACATTTCTGTAGATAGCACTAGTCTGGCACAGACTGTTGCAAGCTTCCTGGATTGCAAAATTACCTCATTTTCATGGATGTCACCTAAAAATAGGGTGATTTGCATACCAGGGCTTAGTCCATGCAAGATTAATGCAGGAACGCTCGTGCATGCCCCTGCATGCTGTTCCTGGATCGCACAGTAGACATATTGCCTGCTTGAGCTCCTGCACCGATCTTGCACTCCGTGCAAGCTTTTGAGAATCCAGGAGTGTGCTAGACTGGGGGTTTTCACTTTATTCTTAGAGTGTTCACCACATTACATCAAGGTAGAATAATATGCCTGAAAATACAGAGGAAAACCAATGCCACTGAGGTTTCCATTTTATTTAATAATAAAGTCATTGGCTATCCATTTCACTGTAGTACATTGTCAGTTCAGTTACAGACTTGCAAGAATGTGTTTATTAGTAACATCAGTTTAATTCACTAAAGTACATTATCAGTTTGCTTACAGGTTTACAAAAATTTATCGATATTTCAGATAGAAAAATGTAAACAAAGTCAATGCAACAAGCAATGCATTTATCAGTAACATTGGTTTAGTTCACTATAGTACATTATCCGTTTGCTTACAGTCTTACAATAATTTATTAGCACCATATGTTTATTTTATAATTGTTAAACCTGCAAATATTATTTTAAGGATCTGATATTGTTTTTTTTTTTTTTTTGCAGAAATAATTTCCAGTTTGATTTTAAATCCAGTCAAAAACATCAGTCACCTAGCCTTGCACAAATGATGGAAAATCTAAATTTAATATTATTAAATCAAGCAGAAACCTCAGTGGGATTGTTTCCCATCATAACTTCAAATGAAACTGAAGTAGTAAATCTTCACCCACTGTTTTTACATAGCTGTTCCTTTAGCTGATGTCATTTAATTTTTCAGTACTACTGTACCACTGAATGCTGCAAAGATTTATCATTAATCTAAATTAGAGTTCAAGTAAGTATGTAAATGTTCTCAGGTTTCAGACAGTTGTATAACAGTACCAGTTTTCAATTTATATCTTTATCTGCGTTCAGACCATACTGACAGCAAAAGGTACTAAAAGGTAAGGTTTGAAAGACCTAACAAAAGGGTCACAGAAAAGAACACTTGAAAACAGCCTCCAATACCTCAGCAGTGACTTGGACAATGCAGAGTAAGGTCAAAACTTTGCAAGAGCTATGGTGCACATGTCGACTATCTGCATAAAAACTGTGTAGAACAGGTGTGCATTTATGTAAACTAGAGTTAAATCAGATGCATAAATGTTCTCATTTTTTCAGACAGTTGTATAACAGTACTTGTTTTTAGTTTCTGTTTGTATGTATGTTCTGACATTGCTGACTGCAAAAGATAGTAACAATTTAGCTTCCAGAACATAACATTTACCTGTTTACAGGTATGCTTTTATTTGTGCTTGGGTAACATTGGCAAAATATATTCCTTTAGTATAAGTTTAGTTAGTTTCCAGAATATGCATATCTGAAGTGTTCAGAAAGACTTATTGGGAAGAACCAGTGAAAAACAAGAGTAACAGTATCCATTTATGTTGTGTAGGGTATACCAGAAATGACAGTCAATTTAATTCACAGAATAAAGGGTTTACAGTTACAGATTTGGCAAATTATTTTTTTCTGTTTTTCTTCTGCTTAGCAGACATTAAAATTTAAAGTCAAATGCTACATTTTAGAAGTACAATCAAAAGTTCAAATCCCATGCAAGAAAATAGTGCATTATAAATATTATGTGTCAGTAAGCCACAAGTTCAACTCCTATGTTATACTTGCATAAAGGGCAGATAAGTAAAGTTACAGAATTAGATCAGTTAAACTCTGATAATAAATGTGTATAGTATACAAAGAAACTTCACATACTTGCATAAAGGATAGACAAGCAAAGTTCAAGAATTAGAGCAGGTCAACTCTAGTAATAAGTATACATACTATATGAAGAATCTTCACATAATTGTATAAAAGGGGTGTATAGTAAATCAGCAAACACTTATTGACCCCATGTAAGTGAAAGCTTACAATCCCGAACACTTAGAACAGCATTTTTTTCCAAAGGAAAAAAAACGTTCCACAAAAGAAACAAAAACACTTTAAAACATTACATAAATTGGGGGGATTCACCCCCACACCCCCCATGTGGGGGCTGTGCCCCCCTCACCCCCTACTTAAATATGCCAAATCCGAGATCACACTACAGTGTCAAAAGCAGCATACTTATATGCCGTTTCAGTATTTTGCCATTTCATGCTTTCATGTTTGATGAAGACACATTTGAAGAAATGCATCTTTGATCATATAATTAGGAACCCTATTAAGGACAGACAAGTAAACTTCCAGAATCTGATCAGAGTATGTAAATGGTTCCAGATTTATATTTTTCATGCAGAAATTTCAGTTTACCAAGTACACCAGTTCATATTACAGGCCAGCTCTGTGAGCTAAGGTAAAGATAGTACTGTATGCCATAAAACAGTATGGTAAAGCTCAATTTAATATTCTTAGTGGCAGTCTATGCAGTTACAGTTCTTACTATTTAAAATTGTAGACAGTAATGTTAAATCTTTACAGCATTCAGTAGTACTGAAGAATTAAATGACATTGGCTAAGGGAACAGCTATGTTAAAACAGTGGGTGGAGATTTATACTTCAGTTTCATTTGAGGTTATGACAGGAAAAACAATGCCACTGAAGTTTCTGCTTGATTTAATAATAAAGTTACTGGCTTGCCATTTCACTATAGTACATTAAAAGTTCAGTTATAGACTTGCAAGAATGTATTTATTAGTAAAATTAGTTTAATTCACTATAGTACACTATCAGTTTGCTTAAAGATTTACAAGAATTTATGTTAAATTCATACAGAAAATGTAAATAAAGTCAAAGCAATAAGCAATGTTTTTATTAGTAGCATTCATTTAGTTCAATATAGTACAATATTAGTTTGCTTACAGACCTATAAGAATTTATTGTCAGAATATGTTTACTTCATGCAGAAATTTTTAAATAAAGTCAGGGCAACAAGCAATGCTATCAGTTTATAATTGTCAAAGCTGCAAATGTTATCTTAAGGACCTGATACCGTTTTTTTTTTTTTTTTTTTTTGTGCTTTGCAGAAATAATTTCCAACTTGATTTTAAATACAGTCGAAAACATCAGTCATGCAGCCTTGCACAAGAGCTGGAAAAGGTGAGGTTTAAAAGACCTAAAAAAAGGCATACAGAAAAAGGACACTTGAAAACAGCCTCCAATACCTCAGCAGTGACTGGGACAATGCAGAGTGAGGCCTAAACTTGGCAAGAGGTGTGATGGTAAGTCGACTATCTACAGAAAAAAAACTGAATACAAAAGGTGTGCATTTATGTAAATTAAAGTTAAAGCAAGTATGTAAATGTTCTCATGCTTCAGACAGTTGTATAACAGTACTAGTTTTTAATTTATACTTTTTATCTATGTTCAGACAATACTGACAGCAAAAGGTACTAATCCTTTAATTTCCAGAACATAACATGTGCCAATTTTATTTATTTATTTTATTTTATTTATTTATTTACATTTGTTGACCGGAGTGTCCAACTGGACATAGGTCCATTTTCAGCAGAGGACCGTGGAGAAAAGCTCCACAGTTAAAATAGACAGACAGTAGTTACATTGGATTACATAGCGATTAACAATTTAACATAGCAATTAATTACAAACATATTTACAGATGAAGAACATAGTACTTTTCTGTTATGCTTTTGTCTGTGTTCGGGTAGCACTGGCAAAAGGTATTACTTTAGTTAGTTTCCAGAATATACACAGCTGTTTTAAATGTTCCGTATAAATATGTATCACTTTAATGAAATTTTCAGTCAAACTTTGGAATATGATATGCATACTCAGTTATGCATTCATTATAGTACATTTCAATCAAATTTCTGAGTATAATGTTAATGTAAATTTCAGTCACATTTCAAAATGTGACATTCATGCTCAGTTATTAGTTCAATATAGTACATTTCAGTCACATTTCAAAATGTGACATTCATGCTCAGTTATTAGTTCAATATAGTACATTTCAGTCAAATTTCAGAATATAACTTTCATACTCAGTTACAATATTCAATTACATCATACTTACATGATTCAGTCATTAGTTTTAAGAGTAACATGACATAATTGTTTGTAACAGGCTTATTAAAATAAGTTATCTATAGAGTAGGTAGTATTAGGTATAGGTAGCTAAAATTTACAGACACAAGTTAATACAGTATATGGTAATTATGCTTTAAGACCAGACATAAAGGTTTCCCTCTAGTACCAATTTCAGTAAGTCATCAGAAAATAACCATCATGCTTTATAGGCTATATAATGAAGAAAAGGAATTGACTAAACAGTACAATGTTTGAGAATTTAAATCTACGGACAACAGAGAAGGTTTCATTTGCTAAAAGAGAGAGACATCATGGTATAATACCAGTTCATAAAGTAGGAAATATAAGCAATATTCAGTGTAATTTTACGATGACAGTGTGCAGCAATAGGGAAGAAAAGTAGCAGGTTAATAGTTTATACTCCTTCTAACTTGACTGGAGACCAGGGGTGGCTTGTGGTATCAGATTGCTGGGATGAAGCTCCCTAATTCCCTCATAAACAAAGAAAAAAAAAGTTTAATTCATATTTTTTTACACACTAGTAGCAGTTTGAACTGCAAACTAGAGTGTTAATCTGAAGAAGCAATGTGCGGTGGAACCTAGAACAGTGTGAATGCATGCTCTATTTCTGATATAGAAAGGGGAAAAATATCTTTTTGTCACCAGACTGCTTTCAAAACAGTTGGGATTGAGAAGACTGCAGACCCAGAAGTCATTGCGGTTTAAAACCCAGGATACTGGAGGCTGACGGGACTGTTAAGTCAGTAGCTGTGTCGTGTAATCTGAGTATGTGATGTGGCTGCAGATTAGTCCAGTTACCCTTGCATTCTCTTCTGATGCTTAAACTAGACAGTGAAGATGTGAGGGAGAGAGTGAGAGGGAGGAAAGTCATCAATCAGATTTTTGTTTTATTCTGAGTGAGACTCACAATCAAACTTTAAGGTAAGAGAACCCAAGAAAGGCTATTTATAAATTACCCCCCCCCCCCAAAGAAAAAATAATTAAGTTCTCAGTTTTTTTTCCTGCCAAGGCAAACCAGATACTTTCTCCATTTTTTTCCTGGCAGGAGATACTAGTGGTCTGTGTGTTCTGGGGGCTATCATTGATTTTTTTTTTAATATATCCTGATAGGATTAACCAGATACTAGGAAGGTATTATGTTCTGTGGACAATTGATCATTTTTTTTGTTATAATAAACTGGCAGGGTCAAGCAGAAACTGGTGGTCTGTGTGTTTTGGGGGCTGTTAATGACTTTTATTTTAATATGATATCCTGGTAGAGTTAGCCAGACACTAGGGAGGCAATGTGTTTTGGGGACTGTTGATGGACTTTTTAATACAATATCTGGGCAGGGTCAACCAGATACTAGGGAGGTTATGTGCTTTGGGACTGTTGATGCCTTTCATTTTTAATATAATATCATGACAGGGTTAACCAGATACTAAGGAATCAGTGTGGTTTGGACCCTGCTTGACTCTGGATGTCTTTTTTCTAATAAAATATCCTAGCAGGGGGTCAAACACATACAAGGTGGTAAGAGAGGTTATGGGGCTGTTGATTTTTTTTAATGTAATATCCTGGCAGGGTGAACCAGATGCTAAGGAGGCAATGTGTTTTGGGGGCTGTTGATGGGTTTTATGTTAATACAATGTTCTGGCAGGGTCAACCAGATACTAAGGAGGCAATGTGCTTTGGACCCTGCTTGATTGTGGATATCATTTTTTCTAATAAAATATCCATGCAAGGGTCAAACAGATACTAGATATACAGTGTGTTTTGAGGGCTGCTTGTGGATTAATTTTTTTAACCTAATATTTTTTTCAGGGTCAGTCAAGATAGATTAGGATGGTATGTGGATGTTTTGTTGTTGAAACTCTGACCTTGCACGACTAAAGTTTGTATGGGTGAGCTGAAGTAAGATCACCTGCAAGCTCTTGATTATGTGATGTGAAAGAAATACAGTAATGTAACCATTGTCTTCTCTTTTCATTATTTTAAACTCTGTAGGCTCAAATCAGATACTGTGGGCAGGCAATTGGGCTGGGGGTTATGCCTAATATGTGTGCATGAAATGACTGGCCTTACTCTTGTACTTCTGACTTGCTTTGCAAGAGTAATGTGAATTTCAGTGAAGTAATATCGACCACAAGCTCTGAACTCTGGCTATTGTTTATGTGAAAAAATTACATAGATTAATAGCAATATTGTCTTTTACCCTCACAAGATCAAACCAGATACTGTGGGTCCTGTATGCAATAGGGGTTGGAGCTATTTGTGAATGAAACAAATGGCCCTGCTGTTTACTGCTATTCTATTTCTGGCTTTTCAAGGCTGTAATATTTGTCTGTACTTTCAGATGAAAGTAATCTAATTATAACATGTATGAGTCATTCTTAATGTATGTTATTTTATATCTGTTCATGGTTATACCAAATGTCTGTTTAAAATGTTTCTAATATTTTAGAGCTTTTCTCCTTGGACATATGCTGAAAAGGGTTGTTTTGATTGGACAGTTGGACAAACCTGGGTAAACAGAAGTAAAATAAAATGAAATGTGTATTTGTGTAAGGCAAGCTGGCATGCATAAGTTGTGACTAATATTTCTGGCAACTAAATGAAATTAATGTAAGTATGTAACCTAATTGTTACTATTAGTTCTACGTTAATCCTGGCAGGGACAAAGCAAATACTTTTGTTCGGTAACGGGAAAGGGGACTGGCTGCTTGTGAATGAAATGGGTTGACTGGCCCTGCTGTTTACTGTTGTAACTTTGGGTTTTCAATATTAGCATGTATTTTGGTAAAGTCAACTGTTGTATAATCCTGTGTCACTATCTCCCAAAACCACTGACACATTATGTGTTGGAGTGACCTTGAGTTGTGAATAATAAGTTAAAATAATATAGCGCGATTTCCAAATCTCCTTACTTTTCACTTGGTATTGTACAAAATGTAGATTAACTGATACGGTACAATGCATGTTTACTACCTCATGTGTACTCAATAGTTTCATGCAGTCAAGACCAACCACTTTCTTACTGTTTAGAGATGTTTAGGTTTTGTGCTGTTATAGCATAACCTAAACACCTCATTAGCTCAGAAATGTGATTTAGTCTAGTATTTGGTAGACTATTCACATACGAAATAGTGATTGAGCAGTTATTTTATATAAAATGGTAAGCATGATCAGTGTTGTTCTCACTGTAACATAGCCCCACCCTGTGAAGTTAACCCCATCCCTTTCTTGTTGGTCCCACCCCATTCAGGTGTCTCCTGCAGCTCCCCTTTGATTTGAAGTCACCAGCCGCCACTGCTGGAGACTCACAGAGGCAACTATCACTGTTATACTGTATTCCAGAATTTCTACAGACAGTTGTTTATTAGCACTGTTAATGGAGACAGTATCTGGATATTGTTAACTTCTAATAAAGCATTCTTAACCGAACTATAGCATTTGTAGAATTCATTCTGAAAAGTACAAAAAGACTTGGCCCATAAAGGAGAGACTGGCACATGATCAGCACAAGTTTGAGTAATTAACAAATAAAGACATTCATTCCAGCCTCATTTCAGTTGTTTCCATTTAATTCCAGCATACTGCAGTCTCATCAATTCAACCTATTTTGGTATCTTGGCAGGATAGAAGGGCATTAATGCCTGTGCTTGAAATATTTGTATGTATGTATATATGTATGCATGTATGCATACATACATGCAAGTCTTTCCTCTCAAACTATTAGTAAAGTTACATGTTTGCCATTTGTGGAAGTCGAGAAAACTGCCTGGGTGGCCTGCATACATATTGTAGATAATAATCTCTGCACTACAGACTGCCTGGCCAGTGATGGCATTATTCCCTTCGCACTTCATGTACCCCATTCACAGTTCACCAGGTAAGGCCATTATTTCAATGACTGTACAGTGGATGGCCCCCAGTACTTCAGGGACATGGACTACATCATATAGGTCCAATGCAGTGTTGGATACCTCGTCTGGACTGTATGGAAAACATAAATACTCCCCTATATGATGATCTATGTATCAAGAAACTCATGGAGTGTTCTCAAGGCAGATGTCTGAGATTCTGCAACTATGTTCCTAGTAGGTCACTGAAATGTCCACATAGCTAATATTGGTAAAGCCACATATACCTTTGTAATGACTGAGATAGGTACTCAATGATTCCCATAGGGATGCAGATGAGTCAAATACATGTCAACAATTTGTTGCATCCTACAGTACATTAATGTTTCAATTATGCTCCCTCACTTTAATCTTTCTTCAAACTTGTACATATTGAGATCTTTTAATTTGCATAAGGTTTTCCTTATTAGTAAGGAAACGCAACCAATCTGGGATCTTCAATTACAAAAAATGAAAAGGCTAGTTCTGAAATCCATATGCAAATTTGTAGTAAAGAAGCATTGACAATCAGGAAGGATTAGTTACAGCCAAATAAAAGGTTAATAAGAAAACAATCACAACTTTTCCTTCCACACCCCTTTGCTGAAATTAGGAGAAAAGAATACTGCCTTGTCCAGTATTACTACTAGTTTTTCTGATCTGATGAAGTCTATAATGAAAGAGTTAATCCAAATAAAACTTTTTAAATGAATGCTGACTCAAGGTGACTTATTTTGAGGATCTGAAGTGATTTAATATGAAAACTTTGGAACATCTCGATAGAAGTTAAGGTTTACTCTTCTTCCTGACTAATTCTTTACATTAGTACAGAAAACTAATTTAAACTGTTAGCACTGCACTGTGAGAATAACACCTGCTAGAATACACCTAGGTCTAAAGCCATTCTAAATACAAAATTAATATGGCATCCTGAAATACAATGTAAGGCAATCATCTTAATCTGTTGGTATACAAAACATTGCCTCCACATTCTATCCATTTCTTCATATTACCCATTGAATACCTGTCACTTCACTTTTAAGTCAAAACTCCTCTCTTGGTCCCTTGTGGTCATGCATCCTGTTAGTCCAGATCCTGCACCTGGATTGCTATAAAACTAAACAAAACAGTATGCAGCTTATCTATCATGACATTAGTCACAGCATTTTCAAAAGATATTATGCAGGGCTGTTTCTTTTTTCTGCATGCTTAGTGGTCATTAAGGGGAGGAAGAAAAGATCTGAAACATAATAGTCTTCCTGCCAGGGAACTACATAGGAGCTCTGCTTTGACACTTTCCTCACTGACTCACTGACAGATTCTGTATACATCCTAACCTCTTATCCCACTAGCTGGCCCATGAACATTACTCGTCACTGTGTCTTGCTGACAGACACATAACCAGAAATGATCAGAATCATAAATCTTGGATGCACTAATACCTTTTAATGAGCATCCACACTGTTGCCCTGCACTGCCTGCTGTTTCACAAAACCAGGCATCTGCTGATTATCAGTAGTGCCTTGTATGTTTCTTTCCCCCTAGTATGGGAAAGTCTACACTGGCCATTCACTGCTACCCTTTCAACATTTTGGTTACTGATAAGTCTTTGATTGCTTGGGTTACAGTCATAGCTTTATCAGTCAATGGTCTAGAACTGGCTTCAGAGCATACCTCTCAACTTCTTGGTTCAAGAATTGTGAATAAAGTCAAAAATAATGGGGGGCAGGAGCAAACAAGCAGATTTTGCTTTGACGTTCATTTTCTGAACTATAAAAATCAGGAAACTCTACAGCAAGAGTAGTATTGGCTGACTGTCATCATTTGTAATGTGTCAGAAATATAAAACATGCTTCAAGTTATAAGAAAATATGAGGCAACATCAGGGATTGTCCATAAAATTGTGGACAGCTGAAATGTAGGGTTCAGAGTTGTAGCTAGGATTTTTGTAATTGCATGTCAGCTTCTGGAATATGGACTTCCTCCATTTAAGCTGTGTCCCTCAACAAAGGGCGTCATCAGACTGTTGCAATGAGGTGCCTGAGATGCCAAGCTTAAGCAAACAAATGAACAAACAGGCAAATAAATACACACATTTATCCAATTAAGCATTTTGCAATATATAACCATAAATTAAATGTTAGCCAATATCTTTGCACAAAAAGGAATAAATTATTTTGTAATAGTGTACATCATGGTTTACACGGTATATGCATGGCTGCACCCTTGGCTGGCTTTTGTATATATACATTTTTAGCTGTTCTCCTAATATTTATATGTGATGCTTCTAATATTTCTTTTTTAATACTAAAATTAATGTTGCACTATCTTTTAATTTTATTGTCTTCACAATAAATTTGAATTGGATTGATTCTATTAACATTGCCTTTCATATCTGGAGAATTTCCTCCCAGTGTTCAACTAAAAATAGTAATTCTCAGTTGCAAATTCCTTGTTAAAATGTTGGGGACAGTTAAAAAAAGAAGTATGATATGATGCTGCAATTGAAAATAGCATGCCTGACACAGAGTGATGCAGCTTGCTGGTGCTTAGGTATGCATAAGTGGTGTCACAGAGCAGTCATGCCAGGAATAGTACTGAATAATGAAGCCTTGCTGTTGGCAAAAATGGCAGTCATCATGCAAGTGATCCTACTGTGCTATGATTGATCATGAGACATGGGTACATTGGTATGTTGGTAACATGCCCATCGCCATGTACTATTCTGTCATGTATTGAAGCAGCCAATAGTTGCTACAAGTGCACAGTGGCAGCCACCCATTGGAAAACAGCAAAGTATGCCACCAGTTAGCCATTGTCATTCAGGTCCACATTCACAAGGGGGCCTTCATCGCCCTGCAGAGAGGCAAGCCTGTGAACTGCTGGGGTCCAGTGGTATGTGCATTGGCCAGCGCAAAGCATGGTGATTGCCTCTGCAACTCTGCCTGCTCCATGGTCATTCATGCAGAAAATCAAAAGTAACAAAGCAACATAATATAAAAAATGGGCACATGACACAAAAAAAGGCACAGATACAAATACTCAGTGATATGTGGTATGTTTGTTTTAGACTGAGACCTAAAATAGAGGAAAAACAAACCGCCAAAGCAGCAAATCATAATGACAATGAAATACTACATATAAAACAAATTCTAACACAAGTACAATACTCCAAGTATAAATTATATAGCTCAGCATAATATTACATTAACTGGGTGGGGGTGACATATACAAAACTAATGACCAAATAAGGAATAGATATATATTAAAAAGGAAAGAAAGGTATTACAGCTGCTCAGAAATGTGATACCTGT
Source organism: Protopterus annectens (assembly GCF_019279795.1). Classification (NCBI taxonomy): domain Eukaryota; kingdom Metazoa; phylum Chordata; order Ceratodontiformes; family Protopteridae; genus Protopterus; species Protopterus annectens. Next base: position 1,578,795,316 of record NC_056735.1, read on the forward strand.
CTTTATTATAGCAGTACAACAATGTCAGCCATAAATTCCATTTCACCCCTCCAAGATAGCCTACTGGGCAGAAGAGGCAGTCCAGGCTATCATATTTTCATTGATCTCCTGAAGTGCTTGAATATATAAAACGAGCAAGAAAGAACACAGAATGGTCTGAATAGCTGAAAGCAATTATAGTTATAGATGCAAGTTCTACTTAACAGTGACACTGCAAAAATGGACTGTGTAGAATAATGTCATGTGTCACTCCATAACTTCCCATACAGTGTCAGAGAAGGTATGTCTGGGGTCTCAGGTGCTGCCAGTGGCATTACTCTCCACCCTGATGATCTAATGCCAGGCATTCCCTTAATACACAAGACCTTTATAACCTCCATGCAGGAGCTCCTTACAATTTCTGTTCAGCAGGTATTAAAACACCAGGTGAGAGGCCTGTCAGAGTCTCATCCTGATGAGTCCATGTTCACTCATCAGGTCAGTTCCAGAAAATAAAATGGTAACCAGGCTGCATTTCAACATGTCATGGACACCACATAATAGGCAGTAGTTGGCAGCACACTAGCAGGATGTTTATCAATAGAAATGCAATGCACATGGCTAGTAGTGAGTTAAAGTTTCAAAGCAGAGTAGCCATTCTGTCAAATAAACATAAACCATGAGACATTAAAGCCCAGTTTCTGGTATGACTGGCAACAATGGTCATTAATGTTATGCAAATTATATATAGGATCCTTAAGCATATACAAACTACATGACATCCTAGCTCATTTACAATCAGTAAGCAAGTCCTGTAGTACATAGTATAAGTGATAACACATTATGTTCACTATTCAGTGCATGAAAATAGTGGCAAGAACTTTTAAATGTGCCTGCTTAAGTTAGATATGGCTAGGCATCTTAAAGTCCCCGTGATCTCTTGTCTAGTATGTCCCTAAGTTCTGTGTTCACAGGTTCTTAGATTCATATGTAAGTACTAGGCAATCAGTCTGCAGACCAATACAAGCCTATCAAAAATTCCTAAGTCAAATTTCCATAATCAAAAATTCTCTACAGCCTCAAGAAGGGCAAGAGAGGACGAACCAGAGAAAGTCCGAGGATGCCCTTTGAATTATTTTGGTTTATCTTGAAGATGGAAAGGGTGCTACTCTGATTTACATGAACTGAAAGTTTGTTCCAGAAGTAAGGCTTACATTCAGATATGAATTAATCATGTCAATGAGTCTTGTTTATCTGCTTAGGAAGGTTTTTTTTTTCCATTTTGACAAAAAATATCAAAAGATGCATTATATTCAATAGTGAGTATGATGAAATATGAATGAAGGAGAGCCATGGTAAAGATGTTTTTGGAAAGTAGATAAAAAAATGGAAGGTGTTCTGAACTACTGCAGACACACAATTGTCAAGCAATAAGAAATTTTCAATAGGAATGCCTGGATTCCTTATGAGAGTGGCTGGTTGGAGTATGTCAACAGTATAGTATGGGAGAATGTTACCAAAATGAACTATGCTACAATTTTTATTATATTTAATTTGAGACCATTGTCATTGAACCAATTATTAACACGGTCTATCCATTACTGGGGCAATTGTGAGTCAGTGGAAGATCAAATAACAATATCCAATATATAGTCATCTACAGATTTAATTAACAATAGGCCAGGAGTGATGGACTTAAGGTCTGAGAAATAGATGCCAAGTAGATGAGTGCCCAACATGCTCAGCCCTGTGGTAAACCAGTAATAACTTTTTGCCTTCAGAAGAGGCACCTGTGACTAACCACAAAGGTTGCACAGGACAATCAGCTACAAAGCACACAAGATAAAGATTTTGATTCAGATTTACAAATCTGTAAATAATCCCTACATGGCAATTAATGTCAAAGTCCTTTGCCAGTTCCAGATATGCTCCATGTATTGCATAATGTCACGGCTTTGATAACATTTTCAAATGAATTAAAGAGGCAGGACTTTCCTGTGAAAAAGCCAAATTTATGAGAGTCTAGAGGAAACACATTTTCAACATCCATATTAAAGAGATCTGAGATAATATGCTCCACAGATTTACATATGAGGTAAGAGAGTGTAATAGAGATGTAGTTACCAGGGTCTATTGTATTGGTGGAGTCACTCATAGATGTTCATACTGAATCACCTCATTTGCATAATAATTACATAATAAGGTCAAGTTTAGCAAAATAAAAAACATAGCCATCATATTGTGGAGCAGTGTGTTTTAAGCAAGTAACACAGGGAATCATAGTAAACTGGATATGCGAGTCTACTGACATATAAGGAAACTGACAGTAGACAGGATAACTGGCACCAGGCCTCAGGATGGCAATCATCACTTAAGGGGGCATGCAAAAAGTAGGCCCTGTCATACAACAAAGCAATGTGTTTAGAAACACTTAGGAGGTCAGGACAGAGGATCGACACACTATGGGATCTCACCTTGACCAAGCACAAGGAGCTGATATGATACATTACAGTCTTGAAGTGTGAATCCTTCAGCCTGACAGGCAACATGCAAGGCAGAGAGCAGTCCAGGGAGAGGAATTCATCCAGGAAGGATACAGGAAACATTGCTAGGACAGGTTGTAGTCCTGTGGGGGAAGGGTTCATCGATATATGGCACAGGCAACACACACTCAGGGGAGATTAAAGTCCTGTGTGGTGGGGTGGGTTAATTTAAAGAGGGCATAGTTAACAGAGTCAGGAGATACTGCAAACCTGTTGCAGGGTAACATTCATCCAGACAGGCATAAGGACTACAGGCCAATTCAGACACATTCCTGACACATAGGTATCAAAACATTGTGCCAAATGCATAAAGAAAGCATGTCACACTATAGGACATGGTGAACCTCCAGTGCACCAGATACACACTCTGCTCAGTACAGGTGTAAGGGACAACACACATGGCTCTCCTGCCCACAGTTCATAGTACAACAGTTATCACACAGCAGAGCACAGAGCTGTGGCTACTACATGTGTGCAGGGGACATTTTGAGCCAAGTGTTGGCAGATATGGCCAACTATAAACACTCACTCATGCACATCTGCAACTCACATGTCTACACATTCTCACATGAGAATGAAAGAATGGCAACTGTAGTAGAAGCTTATTACACAACAGGTGTTAATACAGACCCAATATACTTGCTTGTGTGTGGGAGATGGCCCATTTGAGTAGTGACACTTGCCATTCTTGTATGATATGGGCTTGCAACTCTATATGGCTTATTCAAACACATCTGCATTTATGTCAAACAGAAACTACAAGAGAGACAACTTGCTTCACAAGTTGCATAGAATAATCTCTCAGAAATAAAAGCAGTCGAAGAGATCCAAGGAGTCCAAAATAAGCAGTGCATCATGGGCATTATTCTACTAGGAGGTACTGAGTGCTAGACCTGGTGGAGTAAAATGGTAGACCAGAAGGAGGAATAACAGCTGGAACTGGACTGTGAAGAAGACACAATAATACTAGATAAGGTAGCTAGACTGCAAAGGATCAGAGAGAGGGACAACATCAATTGGCAGATATGGCAGTACACAGGTAACAAAGACTAGGTGAAGAGTAAGAAAGGCTGATGGAAAAGCAAATAATGGTGCGACTTTTGTTTATTTAAGCTTCTCCTTTGGCTAACACATGAGACATGCACATTTTTGTGGCCTTTAAGGATCTGCCTCAGCTAATCCACCATGAAAAAATATATTGTAAATCCATGAGTCTGTTTTGTTACAGTAACGTACATGAGTTCTAAATTCAGTAGTCCATATATTTCTTTATGGAATCCATTACCTACAACACATATAAATCCTATAAATACATACTTACTGGAAGAGAAATAATTTGTGCAAGTAAACAAAACTTTAAAGCAAGCATTTAAGCAGAATGGAAACTGCATTGTATTTCCAGACTGTTCTCATGCCAGGGTCTCTCCAGTTTAGTGAAATGGTGATCATTCCATTCCTAAAATATGAATATTATGATTTTTTTCTCCCTTAACTATCACTCTCAGAAAACAATACATAACACTATTTGTGTGCATAAGCACATCAATGCAACACATTATAATCAACTGAATAATGAGAAGACATCTCAAGATGACACACTTGAGCAAAAAGAAAAAATGGGCAAACAGAAGTCAAACAAGTCAATATAAACCAATATATATATATATATATATATACATATATATATATATATAAGAATCAGACTAAATGTGTTCAGACACACCAGTTGCTCCTTAGTAGGTAGCCTTAGTTGTTAATACTTTTGTACACAATATAAACAGATACTGCATTTGTCTTTCAACTTACTGTGCATAGTTCTAAAGATTAAACTGCTTGTATATGTCCTACCTGCTATATTGTAATCACTTTCCTTCTGTAATCCAAATGCTTGTAAGTTACTTTTCGCTGTAATGACCTTAATTTGTATTTTTGTCTTTATCTATGCTGAGGCTGAAATTTGTATAATGTGATCAGGGGTCTACTCTAGTTAATAAATTCAATAAATAAAAATAAGAAAATAAATATATGTGTGCTTAATTTGGGTTATATGTTCCAGGCTTACTGTTTTTGCAGAGGTTTAGCTTTACATATTTGTTTCATTTTGCATTGCCTGCAGTGAGATATAGTTAAAAGTAACCATTAACTGCTGGAAGGTCATATGTAAACTGTGTAAAATTTAAAATTCTGTGTAAGTAAAGTCATCTATATTTTATGACTCTGTAGTAATGTTGCGGACTTTATTGTCACATATTTTCCCTACTCTGTCATGCCTTTTTGTAAGTTAGTCAGGATCTGGCTTTGGACAGCTAAAAGCATATGGGACTAACAGGAGATGTTTCATACAGTTAATACTCATTGGGGAGCTAAAGAGAGGGAAAAGAAGAGATATGTTCCACGCAGTCCTATATTAAGTATAGAATATTGAGATGATGCCAAGGAGAGGACATGCATTATGTCACTTCCTGTTTGGGTGCATGAACGCTACTGTGTGTAACAGGGAAGTTGTTCTGGCAACTAGTGTGCTACTACTGAGGAGATGAGTCAGCTAAGAAAACATTTAAGACAGTCCAACTAGTTGGGGGCAGCAGAGAAATTACTCCAATGGACCTAGGCAGATGAGTTTTTATAATATATTTCTTGGAGAGCAGAGAAAATTGTGTTTTACTGGTGGCTAAAGCTGTAAGAGCCAGGCTAATGATTAGAAAGTAGAAGACACTTGATGTCACAGGGTGGATACAGCAGAAAATTGGCAAGTGATATCTAGTATAGTAACACATTATGAGGTTTCAGCTTACCTTCATAAATCAATCATACAGAAAGGGTATGTTCTGCCTTACTTGATCAGTTGTGTTCATATGTCTCAGCCTCTTAGAGCAGGAAATCTGGACAGTCATACATAATGGAGTACAAAAGTGCAAAAATAGGGACAATTTTTAAATATTGCTCTTGCAAACTTAGGCAATTGATATAATAACATGTTTTGCATTAGCATGAATTTTCTGAAGGGAATGAAGTCTGAAATTTAACTGTCATTATTTTCTGACTTCAACCCTCAATAGCTTCTTAATGATTTTCCAGAAAACAACAATTTTATGGGAAACAGAACAAATGTAAGAGGCAAAATCTGGACATACTACTGAAATCTGGTCACTTGAGATGTATGCCTGTGTTTCCCTTTCCCTGTCTAATAGAGAGGAATGCAGTAGGAGCATACAGATTAAAATAGCCAAGAGGTGAGGTAGGGTTTAATGCTCACACTAAAGGAGTCAATAGGAATTGCCATTTCTGGTGGAGGTAGATTTTGAGGGCACCAAGCTGGATCCACCAGTGGGGAGATGAGACATTGGTACTTCTGTCATTCAGTAGCAGGTAGGAGTTAACAGTGTGTCCTTACCTATGTGTCTTCATGAGCAATAAAAAGGTAGAATGGTCATCATCAAGAGAACAGGATAGAAAGAGTTATAATGATAACTTGAATGAGAGAGGTATTTCTTACCTAATGATCCCTCAAGGGTAGGGGCACATGTATTAAGAAACTCACGAGTGAAGAGTCAGATTTAGTGCTACTACACTAAAACAAAAAATGAAGATTGGAAAAGGGGATACACACTGACTGTGTTGTATACCTATTGAGGAAAACAACAGTACATTTTCAGGGGTGGGGGTTAGCAATGCTGTTTTGAAGGAGACTGATAGTAGCAGTCACTAAAACAGAGTAAGGCTGGTAAGGGCTTAATATGGCTGAACAAAAAATAAAAACAGGCAACATGAATTGAAGAAAGTGAGATGGACAAGGGTTCATTTGAAGGTTCTTGGATGAGTTGGTCAAGATAGCAAGAAGGCAAGAAGCTGAAGTAAGATGCGAGGTTTTACCTTCGCTTTACATAAGCATTGGGAAGGAAGGAAATGAAAAAGGAAGGAACACTAGGAGCAACAGCAGTGGGAGTTCCCAAGGGAGATCAAAAGAAGCAGCTAGATACAGATACAAGGAAAGCACAAATGTACAAACAGAGCTTACATAAAGAAGTGGAGAAAGGAGTCAAGCAACCAGGCTAGACTGTTTTTGATAAAGCAGAAACTGAATAAATGAGTAAGAAATTTACAAATAAAATATAGAAATATTTCAAACATGCATGGGAGGTAGTTCAGATTTGGCTGCAGTTTGAGAAATTATTGATACATCTTAGAAGTGGGATGAGACCAGATGGAATTCCTCAGAATAGCAATGAGCACTGAGTGAAGGATGATATATAATCCAGGATAACTATCTTGAGACAGAGAGAGGGTGCTGGGGGGACGAGTGGTGGGATTGTGAAAAGATAGCAATAAAAGGTGAGTAACGTTGGAGTAAATAAAGCTGTTTAAAGGGAGTGAGTTATACTGAAGGGAAGCAGATGATAACATTTCTGTATTACAACACTGAGCAATGTAGCTTGGCTGATGTAGGAAAGGAAAAAAGTGAAGATAAAGCTAGACTCAATAAAAAGAATCATAGAAGGAGTCAGAAAACAAAATGAGACATTGATAAAAAAACATACTCAGAGTTTTGAAAGTTTTAAGATTATAGAAAATTTATTTTCTGTTTTATAGATTTGTTTTATTTAGTGGCTGGGTGTTTCAAGAAGGAACTCTACACTTATCTGGAGAATACTGCTGTAGACAGTGTAAAGCCATTGCTTCTGTTTGATGAATGTTGGTGCTGGCCCAATGAATACTACCAGTATGAAAAATTATACATATTGCTGGAAAATGCATTTGAAGAGTATTACTATTTTCTGAGAACACAGTTTTGGACTTGGAAGAAAGTATTTGTTTTATTGTGCTCTTCATGTTTGGTTAAGGAGTACTATCACTTTGAAGAAAGAGGGAATGCTTCTGAAGAGTGTTATTATTTCTAAGAGGTTTATAAGAAGAATACTGTTTTAGATTTTGAAGAAAGTGAAACTTTGGTATGTTTGAAAGGTGCTGTTGTCTTCTGCTCCATCTTGTTGGAATCTTGATAGACTGCTCTCAGTGAATGCCCTGGTAGGTCTCTCTGTGGCTTTGGAGAATGTTGATGCAACTTAGATATGGTTTTAGCACAGAGTGTTTCTTTTGAAGATTTCTTTCCTTGTGTTGAGCTGGACATTTTGCAGTAGAGTTTTAACTACTTTGAGCTTTTCTGCTGCTATAATACAGTACAGTCATGTTGCAGTACACATCATAATTTTTTCCAAGTCTGTGTAGTGTCTAAGGACCTATGAATTGTTAATTCACTGGGACTCTTAAGTTAGGTAGATTTTTTTGTAGTTTTTAGTTAAGCTGTCCTGGCATTCGGGAGAGTCCTTGTTTTTATACTTTATTATTATCAGTTTATAGGGGCCTCCAAAAGACATGTGTGAATGGGCGTGCCTTCACTGAAGGTTGGGCGTCGGGCTGGCAACTCGGCACCATAAGAAAATCTACTGCCAATCTTTAGCGGACCGGAGTTCCACTGTGGTGACCCCTAACCGGGAAAAGCCAAAAAGACAAACAAACACGATCAGTTTGTATTTTAAATTTTGCTTCATAATTGTAATATAATCTAACAGATATTATTTATGAATTTACTTTATAAGATTTGCTCTGCATTGGCTTAATTAAGCCTACAGATTAAGCCCTTTAATAAAACTGAAGTTGAATCTGTTATTGAAGACTTCTGGTAGGTTCATGGTAACAAGTGAGGAAAATTGCTTGGTGTGGTAGCTCAAGGAAAAAAACTGCATCAATAAACTTAAAATGCAGCAGAATACATATCCACAAGAATGTGCTTTTCAGGAGAGAGGTAATAGATTTCAAACAAGCCTAGCAGAAGAGGAAGCTTGTGGAGTCTGGAAGTGGTAAAAGGTATGAGATAAGAAGTTGCATGAAATAGATTAAATGATAACATCAAAGTAAAGTGAGGTGCATACGCTCACATGTAAGTAGTGCGATAGCTTTCCTTGTGGGGCATTTTAAGCCTAGCAAATGTATTTTTTGGTGCCTGAATTTACATATCCCATTTGATGTTAGATTGGCCTTATCCATTTCATGGTTGATAATTATATAGTGCCCCTAGTGAGAATAATTAGGATTATATCATATATAATTTGAGGGGCTCATGTAAGGGATAAAGCATTTAGGATCTGCCTCTGGCCACTTAGAGTACAGGGGTAATTCTGGATTAAATTTTCTGTTTCCTATCCATAGATCCAAGATGCATTTGAATATGCATAGTGATGAGCTTTGTTTTATGTGGGTAGGGAGTCTGTTCCAGAGCAGTTGTATCATCTGTGAGATATACGTGTCCCTTCAAACCATACTGTTGATGTTGCAGAAGAGTTTTAGATCCATAGACTGACTATGTTTGATTACATTTCACTTGTGATGGGCAGTAAATACATCAGTATTTGGTCGGATGATGCCATGTATGACAGACATAAGTCACCTCTCAGCAGATATCAGGTATAGTCACAAGGCTTTCAGATGGTCCATATAGGATATATTGTTTAGGTCCTGTATCTTTTTAGAAAGGTATCAGTTGGGAGCTCCAGTTATTGTATGAGCCTGGACCGATACACACCAAAGCTGGCATTATACTCAATGACTGGTCTAATGACGGCTGAGTAAAGGAGGACAATGACATCCCTAAAGCAAAAAACAATCCATTTCTTTATATGTTGTGCAATGTAGGACATTCTTATGACAATGGAGACATGTTGGTTGAAAGTTATATCACTATACACATAAGTTCCCAAATCACAAACAACTGGGTCAACTATTAGGGGCATATTCTCAATGTGGTAGCTTCCAGGGGTAGATAACTTCCCAAATGATGCAATAATGCATTTTTTGAATTTCGTTTCAGTCCATGATTTTGGCACCAGTTATTTATATGGGACAAGCCTTCCTGTAGGATGGTTAAGATGTTTGAGGATCCAATGATTACTTGTGGTTTGCAGTCACCTCCTGCAAACTTAATCAGACAGAGTCCTTTGGTATTGGTTTTACTTCAAAGAAGTATATCCCAAAAAGGAGGAGTCCCAGCACAGAACTGTTTGGGATTCCACTGGAAACTATTCTCTTTGTGGAGACACTCTCATACAGGCTTATAGACGGATAAAGCCTTTAGCATGGCCCAGCTGACCTGGGTCTGATTAGCTGCTTGGATGACTGATGGCGTGACAAGGAGGATGGGCATGCCCATCCCACAAGGGTGGGTGGAGTCATCAATGTCCACTCTGATGATCCCTGCTGGGGTATAATAGAGTAAAGGGTGGTGAGCATGGCTGAGCTGTCATGGAGGTGGGATGATGTACTACACAACTCCATTGCTCTCCTGCCCCTGTCCTAGACCATGAAACCAGTTATATGGTGTGAGCTAAGCAATGGCATAGGTCATAAGGAAAAAAAGAAAACAGATTGATGTCGGGCAGTGTAACCCTCCCAGGGTACCCTTAGGATCCTCATTGGCTCAGACAAAAATTGTGAATATTTGACTGGGGGTGATTGGTGAGCCATCAGACCTAGCTAGGGACATGGGGCACTGGGACGGACATTAGGTATAAAATAAAATACAAAAAGAAAAAAAAAAGTTGAGGCTGATATCAATAAGATGAAAAAATGCAAAGTAGCATTTTTAAGATGGCTATGCAATTGAATTTTTAGAGATATCAAGTAGAGAAAACATTTGCCTTGAGTATATATTCTGAGTGAACAATGAATCAATCTTTTGTATAGCATGAGTCAGGCCACAGTAGTGATTCTCCTTAAGGAAATAAAAGATGCAACAAAACCAGATAATTAGTGGCCTATATCTTTGATAAACCTAAACATCAAGATTTTTGTAATGACAATGGCAGCCAGATGGGATAAATAAAAAATCCAGTTTTGGTGCAAGAAGGGCAATCTGTTTGTCTATGAATGGCAGTCTGTATACAATTATTGTTTGTTCAATGACATTCATGACAGGATGAAGGGATGTAAGCCTGTCATGTGTTTTTCCATATTAAAAGTCTTTGGGCAGGATTCACGAAGCCTCCGTGTAAGAGTTACAAGGCTTACACAGAGGCTGCAGTTAAATGGTGTGACGTCAGCATGTCATGCATATACATGAGGGCATGCTGAATCACACCTAAGGCTTACACGGTCCGTGGAAGACAGTAGGGGGCATGTCCGTAGGCCGAGCCCTGCAAACGGACATGCCCCCAGAAGAGTAAAAGTCCCGAAAGTAAACCCCCATGACAGAGACCATGGAAATGTGAATAAACACAACACAACACATGCCCCCACAGACTATGAACATAAAATATATAAATGAACATGTTATATATTTTTTTAAAATTGTAAAGATGTTTGCCCCTGAGTGCGTTCGTTTGCGCAGGCGTGCCCGTAGCTTAGCCACAGTTAGCAGTCAGTGGAAAAGCATATAAGAACTAAATATGCAAAGTAAGCCAAAAAGCAATAGTGTAGCAGTAGCGACGTCAGCTGAAGAGCAGGCAGTCATGGTTCGAAACCCCACAACATCAATTTTTATTTTTATTGAAATAAGCACGAAACAAGTCCCTGACATATATGTACACATATAAAATTATATTTTATGTAAAATGTAATGAAATGGGCCATTTATTTTGAAGAAATGTGAGATAAAATAATAAAAAATGCCAGATGTGCCTATAGCTGAGCTACAGTTTAACAAGTTGAGTGCATCTGCCCGTAGGTGAGCAGTGGTTTAACAGGTGTAAAATGAGTGCCCGTAGGTGAGCAGTGGTTTAACAGGTGTAAAATGAGTGCCCGTAGGTGAGCAGTGGTTTAACACGCTGAAACTGTGTGCCCCTAGCTGAGCTGAGCGTAATATGCATGCTGACAGCCAAATGAAGCGTAAACCAGCGTAACCCGTTTGTGCGGAGCTGCGCATCGCGCCAACAAGGTAACCGACGGGCAACGTTGAGCAAGCTGTAATAAAACTGCCTTTACACAGACACACCTCCTAGCCTGTCTAGACAGTCATAAAATATAAAAAGCAGTGGCCAGGTTCGAACCCAGGATACCATGCACCATAGTCAAAGTACTGAACCACTAAGCCATGACAGCTGTACTGAAAAATGCAGTAATAGCAAATATATAGGAATGAATAGAAAGAGGAGCATGACAAAGCAGGTATTGTGAAGCTGATACAATTCCAAAATGGCCAATCATAGATAAGAGCGGGAAAAATGGCATATATAAGCCCCATAGGCGGGAATACACAGCATAACCGATTGTAGAACTAACTTGCAGCCAGAATGTCAGGTGTAGGTGAGGGTAGTTGCTTTCGAGCACAGAGGTGGGGCGTTGAGGAGTCCAAATATATGGTTTGGCTCCTTGTCCACAATCATGAGGCCCAACTCATGCAGGGCCAGGTCCTGTGGGGAGCATATAGGGCTGAGGCGTGGGACCGGTTGGCTCATGATCTTACCAGTGCCACAGGGATTCCAAGGACTGGTGAGCAGGTCTGTCACCACCATGCGGACCTGAAGAGATGGAAGCAGGACCAACTGAACCTTTGGATTCAGGAGGCCCGGCAAATGCCCAACGCCCCACTACTGAGTAAGTTACATCTAATTATTTATGTAAGAAATTAACCTAGCTGATATTATGGAGATGTGTATTCCAATATTACTTTATTTATATTACAGCTGCAGGTGTCCGTTCTGCGAACCGTAGAGCCTATGGCAATAGGCTTGTGCGGTTGCACCACCAGGCAGGTTAGTAATCCTCTCCCTGTAACTGTAAATAAATATAAAAGTATGACAGTTAGCAAAAGAGTGCAGTGTAGTCACTAAGTAATAAAATGTGCAAGTAACAGTGTAAGAGGGTTTGCAAGTATTGCTTGATTACAAAAGTGTGTTGCAGTCTGTAATCCAAACAGAAAAATGAAAATGTGTGAAATAAAGTCTGAAATAAAGATGTCCCACCTGTAATATAATAGTACACAACCTGCAGCAGGCTGAAAAGTACAGCTGCAGAAGCTGAGTAAAACACATGTGTGAAATATATCCCTGTTGAAATACTGAAACATGACAGAAGTGAGACTATTGGAAAGGATTGTAATAACTACAGGTAAAACATGTCAATAGAGCCTAGAAGTAAGTACCATCCTGAATTGTAAAAATGAAACAAGTGAGAGAGTGTGAGAAAGAGTTATGAATCCACCAATAAAGTAGTAATAACTCCTGAATAAAGTATACTGCAGTCAGTACAGAATGAAATGAATGTGACAAGCAGAACCAAACTGCGAAATGTGTTCAAAATCTTCCTGCAGCTGGAATGTGTATCCCAAAATCTGGATATGTTGCTCTCAGTCTGCAATATGCAGATAGTATGGTTGTCTGAAATACCAAACATCTACAGTTGTCTATAGCTATATAAAGCAAATGTAGCAGGATGATGTAGCTGAACAGAGCCAGATATGAACGTGTATGAATAAAAATGAAAATGTATATTGATGTAGCAGTAACATTCCTATCACCAACTTGAAGTAGTTATCACATAGGAAACTGTAGGTAGAACTGTAGTGTGTATATATCTGCAGCTATTAGAAATGTACAGCATATGTATTGGTATTTGAAGGTGTTAATTATATTTTCTTCACCCTACCCTATAACCACATATAATCCATTCCACGTGAAATTAGTATGTGCAATCACAATTAACACCCCTGGACATTTGTCCTTTTGGGTCATACATATTTGCATGTACGTTGATGCATCTGCCCTGTTCATACATCCAGACCTGATGGCCTGTTGCCATCAATCAACCCTGCATGTTGTTGGACTGTGTATTGTTGTTCAAATTATGCATGTGTTATGCTCGCTGTTCAATGGTTTGAATATCTGGGTGTTTGGTTAATGGGAATACTAATGCATGCTGTTACAACTAATTGTGAATGGTATTGTATGTTACTAACCCAAACTGTCATGACATAATGCAAAACATAGGACGACAGGGAAGGCGGGTTCCAGCAGACCCACCTCTCCCACCTCAGCTGGCAAGTGCACCTGGCAGTAGTGCCCAGTCTGGACCCTCCTCCGGTGGCCCTGTGCCACCTGCGGGTGGAAGCGCTGCAGGGGATGGGGCTCGTCCCCCCTCTGCAAGTGTGGCCGGAGGAGAACCACCACTCACCCTCTGTAGCGTCCGGATTGTGGTGCGTAGGGAGATCCAGGAAGCTGTTCTTGGGCCCCTATGCCAGCTTGAGGCACAGGTGGCACAACTAATGGGCATGCCTGCTGCCCAGCCTACACAGCCCCCAGCACAGCCCCATCCTGGGCCGTGAAGGCACAGTGGCAACTGCCCATGGGTGGGGATATCAGTTCCACTGTTGCCATCTGTGGGCTCATGGGCTCTAGATATCCAAACATCCATCCCCGTCAATTGTGTAACCCCCCAACACGTGTCATACACTGCCCCTGTATGCGTCTTGTTTGTCTTGTCTGTTGACCTACCCAACCTACCTCCCCAGCTATACTGACTTCCTTTATCTGACATACCACTCTCACCTGAAAAAAAAAAAAAAAAGGGCACTCTGTACCCACAAAAAATTACGCCCCATACATAGCTGCCCATTTCGCACACATGTCTGCTGGACATGGAAACTGTCAATTACAAGTGGCTGTACAACAAGTATTATTGTTGTCCTTATACCTCTCTCAGGGGTGGAAGGTTTCAAATGTCACACCAAATTACAAACATATGCACAGCTGTTGCTGATGAAGAAATGGGCAGCTATGGGCCTTACCTACATCCCTCCTGCAAAACCCAAGCTTGTTTCTCTACTGTCTTACCCTCTTTGTGACCCCTTTTTCACCACTTTTCTGTCCCCCCATTTTCATTTCTTTCAAAGAAAATAGCGCGGGTGTGCGCAAGAGTAAGCACTTTTAAGCAGGTGTGCGCGGAGCTGAATGCCAGTGCGCATGCAGGAGCTCCATGCAAACCAGCACTAACCCGGTTACAACTGCTTAAAAGTGCCTTAGTCACTCTGAATGACAGGTCCTGTAGTCTGTTCAAAAGCAAAATAAAATCCCACTGTCAGTCCCGAACCCAGGACCTTGGAAACAGTAGTCTGTATGACTTACCACTAAGCCATGACTGTTATATAAGAACATTGTGCTACAATAAATATATCATGTAATAGTAGGAATGAATGTAAAGGGAATATAGGATGTGTAGCACACAAAGCATGTCATGTATATTTACTGTCAAATCTAGTGGATTTATATAATAGTAGTGTGCGAACAGAAACAGCCGTGCTAGTTGGTAGCTAGTATGTAATAATGTCACTGTAGCACCTTGCAAGCCACACACATACTCACAGCAGGATAATCACTGCCCATACCCCACAACCTCTTACAGGAACACATACGGACCAAGTAATAAAATATGTGGAACTAAGGGCCAAAAACAGGGACACATTCCAAATAATGTTACAACAAACTTAGACAGTTCAGAGAGTAACAGGTTCTGCATTTTGTTGGATGTTTGGAAGGGTATAAAGTCTGAAACTTAAATGTTTGTCACTATATTCTGATTTGAGCCCAGAGTGATTTGCCAGAAAGAGCTGTTCATGAGATATTGACTAAAATATGAGGCAGAAATGTGGACAACCTGCAAATATCTGTACACTTGAGAGGTCTGACACTGCCATATTTGAATACTTAAGAGCTTAGACATAGCAACAGTGACTGAGTTACAGGGATGCCCCACAGACTGAATGTGAAATGTACAAACAGTAGGCAGAAAGGTGTTACAACACATGCAATGGTAACTATGAAGTCCTGAAAGTATGCACCACTTGCACGGCAGAAATAGTGTAGTAATACATATGCTCATGCTATCCCACAGTCACAACTGCAGAATACCAGACAATTTAATGGGTGTACCCCACTGATATGTACCATTCCATGAGGCAGATAAAAGATGCACCTGAGAGTATCTGGGGCCTGCTCAGCAGCATACTCAAATACCCTAATAGATGTCAAGGCCCACACCATGGCCAGACCACACTGCATGCAGTAACACCCTAGCAGATATAGCAAGCATTCCAAGGTGTGAATGTACATGGAAAATAGGAAAGCCACAGCAACACACTACAGTCAAGACACCTAGCAGGCATACAGGTAGTGAATGTAAAGGGCAAATATTGAAGCCATAGCAACAAAGTGCAAGAGCCACTGCTATACAGCAGTTACACCACATGTCCCACAGGAAAGCACACACACCCACATTAACAGTAGTAGTATTCTTAGGTGTCAGTGTACATACACACTTGGAAACTGGAGAAATGAATGGAGAAATGTTAATCTACAACACAGCCGGAAATATGAGAGAGACCTTTACACTCACAGAACAGTGTCCACAGCATACCAGCATGGTCCCTGCCCTTCAAATCTGAAAGAGCTACGCCTATCTCACATACCTTTTTATAGCACTGTCCTGAAATCACAGTGAGAACTGAAATCAGTACACAACTGGCTGCATGCAATTAGCAAATGCTGGCTTACAATTGGTGCAGAGGCCATCACATGGACATATGCAGATACCTACAAAAGCATGCTGTACTCCCAGTCCACACATGCAATACTTTTATTGCACCCTGTGGAGGTAGGGAGAGACAGAGAGAGAGAGACAGAGAAAAAAATTAAACATACACAAACAAAACCAGTCAGCAACAACCACTTGAAAGCTGACAACTGGCAAGTGGAGAAGCAGGACACAAAATCAGACAGCAACACAAGCAGCTGTGACAAACACAGGTAATGTAAAGTAATACTATAAAAGTCTACATACTGTGAACCCTCCATATGTGTCATTGGTCTGTATCCATATGTATATGAAGATGTGCAAAGGGCAGGGGACATACAGCAACTATCAGTGAAGGCTGTACATACATATGTATGTGAGAGCATCTATGTGCACATATCAATGTAGGTTGAATGTAGGTTGTAGTGCAATGTACAAAGTAGGTTTCACAGTTATGTATGTTTAGCAGTATGTTAGTGTGTGTATACAGTTTTGTAAACAAACATGTTGATATACCTATCTATCATATGGATACGTATGTATGTCAATATATGTATGTATGTATATATATATATATATATATATATATATATATATATATATATATATATATATATATAATATGCATATATGTATACATACATAGAGAGAGATGTAGGAATACATAGACAGATGTAGATAGATAGAATATGTACAAACATATATATGTAATACACACATACAGATATAGATATATGTAGATACATATACATAGACAGACAGATCTGACTATCTACAGGTATGACTGTATATGACGATCTCACACTCCCCTGTCCCACCCCTCTGTCACTCTCCCCCCCTCTCTGTCACACCCCCCCTCTCTCCATATCTATAGCAATATATGTACATCAATATATATGTGTGTATATGTAGACAGATATATATATATATATATATATATATATATATAGATATATATATACATATGTGACAATGCACTCAAACACATTACCAATGCACAGTGACTGACAACACCACAGAGTACACACATACTACCCACATAGAGGTTACATCTCCTGGATTTACATACTTAAGTCACACCCATGACAGATGTCCAACAACCATAGTAACACCTCACACCATCCACAACCTAAATGACTGCTGTGTGTCATCTGTGACACTGCAATAGAGAGCACATGGTGGAGGTACAGGTTCCTACCCACAGATAAGACATACCCTGCAATAAACCACACAGCGTTAAAGCAAGAATCCCCATGAGTACATGTCACACATACCCCTGCTGAATGTTAGTCAGATAGGTAATATGCCATATGAGTCACCCTGTGTAACTGTTTGACAGCAGCAGGTACCATCACATCACATGTGTCACAATGGTCAGGGTAGCAGAACAGTATGCTGCTGTAGTCCCAGTGGCAATAGCATATTGTATTGTATTG
Source organism: Protopterus annectens (assembly GCF_019279795.1). Lineage (NCBI taxonomy): Eukaryota > Metazoa > Chordata > Ceratodontiformes > Protopteridae > Protopterus > Protopterus annectens. The sequence continues at coordinate 1,578,812,828 of NC_056735.1, forward strand.
TATTGTAATGTATTGTATTGTGTTGTATTGTATTGGTATGTAGAGGTGCCTCCTTCGTGGAGTGGAACCACTGCTGCTGTGCGCCAGTGTACAGGTACATATCCCGTAGTCAGGCTAGTGTTACATAGCACTTCTATATGTGTGTTTAGCTCCTCTTGGAGTTCATGTAGCATGCAACCGGGGATACCATCAGGTCCCATTCATGTAGTGTATCCTGCTTTCCTGAGGGCGGCTCTCACCTGGACATCTGTGATGACAGGGAGGTTACAGTCATCTGGGATAACTATGTCTTATTTTGGGGGAGAGGGAGGGGGGAAACCTGCACTGAACCAGTCTGCCACAATGTTGCCAATATCTGTGGGTTCAGGGAATTATTTCTTGTTGTGTACTAACTATGAGCATAGTGGAGGGTTTCTGACCTGGTTGCTAACATAACTGAAGAAGGCCTTGTGGTTATCTGTAGTGTACCTGTTGATCTCCCTCTCAAAGTTGCCCATGGATGTTTGTATGTGAGAAAATAGCTCCTTACTAGTGCTGATCAGACATGCCTTCCCTTTATGGAATTATGCTCTGTCTTGCAGTAGCTTCCATCTTTTGTTATACAATCTGTCTATGGCTGGGGTCCACCAGACAGGATGCTGTCCCTTTGTGGAGAGTGTCTTGGTCTTATATGGGATTGCATGATCCATGCATTCTCGGAGATGTCTGTAGAAATAATTTGTGAAGGGGTCAGCATTGTGGATTGTGTCTTCCACTGGCCGAGTGCGCTGAAAGGATACCATGTCACTGTTACAAAGTGTAAAGTTTGCATTTGAAATGTTATTCACTATAGTCGTTTGTGCTGGTGGTGGAGGTGGGATATGTATATCCAGGGCAATTAGTTTGTGGTCAGCTCACAGTAGTTGATGATGTACCCCATACAGTACCTCGATACAAACCCACAGAGTGAGGAGGTGCTTTGGACCTGAATCAGTGTTCTGACTGCTGGGGTTTGGTAGTATGTCATATGGAGTGTGCCAGGTACTGTTGCACAGTTGTTGGCTGAGCACTGATACCTGGCCATTTACATGTGTATCCACCAATAGACAGACAGATGCTATATATGTGAGATATGTTGGATCACAACAGTCGAGTAGCATGTGTAGTATGTGTGCCAAATTCTGCTGACATATTTAGCTGATATCATGTTATTTCCTTTTTCAGGACTATGGCTCACCAACGCAATCCAGCTTACTCAGCAGCTGAGGATGAGGAGATACACCAGAGCCTGGTGTGGGATTATGCAATACTCTTTTCCCGCACCAGCCAGAATCAGCAGGAGAGGGCTGCACTGTGGCAAGACCTGGTCCATCAGGTAAATGACATAGGCACGCATAATAGGACATATGAGCAGGTACGACATCACTGCAGTGATTTAATCAGAAATGTCTGTCAGCGTGCATCGGATATCCACAGGCAACAGGTTGCCACAGGTGGTGGGGTGGCTACACATCCCCCACTCACCAGACTAGAGGGACTACTAATAAGTGTTATGGCTCCAGCTCGCTAACAACAACAGCAGCAGCAGACATGCATTATGATGGAGGCTGGAGCCACGCAGCAGCAAGACTATGAGTGTGCAGGTAATATGCCATATGTAAAGTTGACTGTTGTGTACACTGGTAGTTAATGCATGTGTGAGGTGTGTCCTTGGTTTGTAGCTGTCATCATAGTATTTAATGTGCAAGTGTGATATTCTCAATATCAACAGCTGACCTGTGAAAGGCGACTGTTGTACTACTGACCTGTATCATACTCAGTAACAATGGCACAGTTGTGCCCACTGACATTAGATTCCTCACTTCTGCAGGTCCATCCGGTGTTACAGCAATGCAGCCTATCCATGCTGGTGAGTGTGTACTAACAATTCCTTTAATAGTCTTGATAGTAATAGTAATATTAGGCTCACTGAGTAGTGCTCTGTGTATGCATGCAGGTGTGTCTGTGTCTGTGTGTTGATATCTCGCATACTGAGTAGTGTGCAACTGTGTGCAACTGTGTGCAACTGTGTGCATGTGTGCATGTGTGCAACTGTGTGCATGTGTGCATGTGTGCAACTGTGTGCATGTGTGCATGTGTGCACCTGTGCATGTGTGCATGTGTGCACATGTGCATGTGTGCATGTGTGCATGTGTGGACCTGTGCATGTGTGGATGTGTGCATCGCTGGTAATATTGTGTAGACATTGTAAACTGTGTTTCCTGTTTCCCTCCCACAGGTTCTGGTGCTGCTCTGGTGTCATGCAGCAGGGAACCTGAATCAGGTGCCATGGGTACTGATAATGACGACATCTGTGTAATGGCACAGGAAGGCATGCCAGGGTCCATCATTGGTCAGCCAATTGACAGTACACAGCTGTCAACCCCATCAATGTGCACAGTTATCCTGCCAATACACCCTTTGTCACCAATGTCCCTAGGTGATGGACAGGATACAGTGGGCATTGACCAGGGTAATGTGGTATCTGTGGCACATGCGTCCCCACACAGCAGCCATGGGCATGGCCCTGAGATGGTACCACACAGACAGATGTCTAGGGGTTCTCGTGGGAGCATCCGTGGGTGTACTGCCCCTGTCAGATGTGCCCACAGAGGTCTTACAACCTCAGCTATGTTTCGGGCTGTCATGCAGGCACAGTCACGTATGGAATGGTACACCAAACAGGGTCTGAGGGAGCTGACAGCATGTCGCACAGCCATGACTGACAGTATGCGTGACATTGCGGCTGCCATCCGTAATTTCACCAATGTCATAGACAGACGTTGTGGGGACATATTAGACCGGTTCCACAACTACATGTCCATGAGCCAGGGCGATGGTGGACAGCTGAGGCGTCGACGTGGGCATATGCAAGCAACAGCAGCAGTCGGCAGTCATCGTGGATGACAACAGGGCCGCGGCCACCCCCATAGTGCCAGCAGCAGCCCCAGCAATGCTGGGTCTGTGCTGTCATCAGACCGCCCCAGGAGACCATGTGCATGTGGCTCTGGCCAGGCCCGACAGGGATCTGTGTCCAGTCAATGAACACCTGCTTCTGATGACAGTACCCAGTCTGGGTTGGTACCGGATACGGTCCATACCACCCCTGCAAGGCACAGGTACCGTGTCCGTGGACAGAGACACTGATCTGTATGACCTGGCAGGTACAGTCTGTGGCTGTCCACAAACACCAGTATATGGCAGCCATGAGGTGGAACTGTGTGCATCCATACACACATGCGAATTGACAACACCTAGGGCTACCGCATACATGCACACACTGCATCAACATTGCCTTACCTTGTACTGCTGTCCCTCACCAACACACATACACATACATGTCAATTGGTGGTATTGGTGGCTGACTCAGGCATACCAAGTTCACACCCTGTGCATATGATGAAACTGTGCCACCTCCTGCAATCTGTAACATCAGTGCAGGTACAGGTTAACATGTTGCTGATGCACAGGGTGACTACATAGACGTGTAGTAATAGTATCATGTTGTTAACAGTACTGTGTGCTGATATAATTGTGGGTATATCCCAGCATGCCTGATGCAGTAAGGGTATGATTGTCATGTACTGTTGTCTACACCCATGGTAAGTACCATAGTGTATCATTTGCACATGTTGGCATACTGGTGGTAAGGATGTCAACAGAAGGCTACATACATAGGTAGCACAGGGGATAAGGTAATGAAAGTATTGATACACACTGATGGACATGTAAACTGCAAGTGGCATGTTGCCCACACTGGACTCTGCAATGCGGATGTATGAGGATGTTGATATGTGTGCAGTACTACACGACTGGTACAGGACACACAGGAGCACCCTAGCACTGCAAGCTCACATTTCATACCATGCTAGACAGCCCCAACACACAAAACTAACTGTCACAGGACGGAGAGTCCCCATACATGTCAGGGATACTGTGGTGGCAGGACAGGTAGCATACATCCTACTAAGTATGGAACCACTGAGTGAAGGCTCAGTGTCTGTTATTTGACATGTGTATTACTGCAGGTATGAGCACCTGGGTTTCCATCCAGTTATTGTACATCCTGACGGTACATGGTCTGTACACTTGTGTGCGCTGAGACTGGACCCTAGCCATCTGACCTGTGTATTTCCATGTACAGGTGTATAGTGCCTGCATATTTGCACTGTTACCTACTGGAAGTGGTACAGCTTGTTTGTTGTACAATGGACTACATGCAGCCCTGCTTACTGTAGTTTTGTTTGCATGCATGTTTGCTTGCAGTTACCCTGGAACACTGATCCCACCTGCAATGCAGAGTTACAGAGCTTCTGTGGACTCCTAGTAACATCTGCATAGCTTACTATATGTATGCCCATGTCTCACTTGACAGAACGTCACTGTTTGTCCTGTTCACATGTATGTTGCCTGTGACACATTGCATATGACTTACCTGGCATTTGTCCACGTGAGCAGTCATACATGCCAGTGCTAACTAATCACAGACACTACACCCTCACAAACTCACCTTCTGTTGAACCACCTGCTCCGCTAGGGATGACTTGCACCTGTCACCCCTGGGCTTTCGGATATTGGCAAAGTCTCTTGCTACCCCCATAGTGGCTTTTTTAGGCAAGGCTCAAAGGACAAACCCACCTCCATAGATATCACAAAGGATAAGAATAAGAGTAATGCTACTCAACGCCAGAAGTCTAAACCTCAAGATGCATGCACTCAAAACTCTTCTTAGCATGGAGAACATCGATATCTGTGCAGTAACAGATACCTGGTTCAGGGCTACCAAGAGCACCCCAGCACTACCAGGTTATACCTCATACCATGCTTTTCAGCCCCAAAACATGGACCGAACCACAAAAGGAGGGGGAGTATCGATATTCAACAAAGATACCCACACCTCCAGGTTGGTGTCAAAGCATGAAGCATCAGATACTATCCATGTGCAACTAACAGTGGGTAAAACTGCCTTCCAGGTTATAGCCTGCTACAGACCACCCTCCCAGACCCAGGAACCCCACTCGGCCTACCTGAGAACACTGGAAAATATGAAGGTCTCTCCAAACACCATTATATTGGGCGACTTCAACTAGCCAAACATAGACTGGGAGCATTACTCTAGCTCCAACACCCTAGCCCAAAGGTTCCTTGAATTTATAAACTCAAATGCTATGGAACAACTTGTTACCACTCCCACAAGAGGGGAAAACATACTGGACCTGATTATCACCAACATGGGGACTCTATGCTCCAGACCAGATGTGTATCCCTCACTGGTAAGATCAGACCATAAACTAATCTCACTGGAGATTCACATCCCAACCCCACCCCCTGCCTAGAAAACCACAGTGAAGACCTTCTCTAAAGCAAATTCACACTCCTCAAAACCGAGGTGGAATCCTTCAAAGCCCCCGGGCCTGTGGAAAATACGGCCCAGACGGCAGAATCCTCTATAAATGCATTCTATGGACACCTTCAGGAATGCATGGATCATGCGATCCCAAATAAAACCAAGACCCAATCCTCCAAAGGCAGACGTCCTGTCTGGTGGACCCCAGCCATAAACATACTATACAATAGAAGGAGGAAGCTACTAAATGATAGAGCAAAATCCCAAAAAGGGACTGCATCACTGATCAGTATTAGCAAAAAACTATGGGCACTCATAAAATTGTCTAAGGCCAGCTTCGAGAGGAAATTGCACAGGACACTAAGGATAATCGCAAGTCTTTCTTTAGTTATGTTAGGAACCTGGGTGGTAATTCCCAGATATGCTCAGAATTAGTCCAAAATGACAAAATAAACACTGAACCCACAGACATTGCCAACATCCTAGCTGACAGGTTCAGCGGAAACTTCTCCCCACCCTCCACACCAAAAGGGCAAATATCTATCCCAGCAGAGTGCTGCCCCCCTGACATCTCAGATGCTCAGGTAAGAGCCGCCCACTCCAAAGCAAAAAACACAGCATCAATGGGACCAGACAGTGTCCCGGGCTGTATCCTACATGAACTCCAAGAAGAGTTAAACCCAAACATAAAACTACTGTTCAATCTCAGCCTTACTACAGGATATGTGCCCAAAGAGTGGCGTACAGCAACAGTGGTCCCTCTCCATAAAGGTGGTGCCTCAACAGAACCTGGAAACTATCGCCCCATAGGCCTGACTAGCTTGGTCTGCAAAGCTATGGAAAGGATCATCATGGACCTCATAAATAAAGATATTGGGGACCTACAGACACTGGGTCCTACCCAGTTCGGCTTGGTTAAGGGCAGATCCTGCCTCTTAAACCTGGTTGATTTCTTTGAAATGGTCACCAAGGCCATTGACGAGGGGAAGGTGGTCCACACAGCCTACCTGGACCTCGCAAAAGCCTTCGATACAATACCCCACTCGGGCATTATAGAGAAGCTCATCAGCTTAAATATAAACCCCTATGTCACTAGATGGGTTGCAAACTGGCTCAAGGACAGAACCCACATAGTTAGAATTGCTGGAGCCATGTCAGACTCCAAAACAGTCACAAGTGGTGTCCCACAAGGCTAAGTCCTGGGACCTCTCTTGTTCGGTATATATTTCTCGGAGGTACAGGCCAACACAGAAGGACTGTGGCTGACCAGATTCGCAGATGACTGCAAACTGGCCGCCATAATCGACTCTCCAGCCAACACAAGCATCCTCCAAAAGGGCCTCATAGAAACAGACAACTGGTGCCAGAGCCATGGCCTCAAGCTAAATGCCGAACAGTGTATAGTCATCCCCTTTGGCAAAAACAAAGTGCCCACAAATTACCACATAAGTGGTAATCCATTAAGTACAGAAGAAGTAATTAGGGACCTGGGGACCCAAGTTGATAGCAATTTCTCATTTGACAACCACGTGGCCAAAGTGGTTAGAAAGACATTTTATATAGCCCACCTCATCATGAAGAGATTCACATGTAGATCAGGGGAGGTCATTGTGCCTCTTTACTCATCCCTCAGCAGGCCCATAATTGAGTACAATGCCCCTGTTGGGATGTACCTTACCAGACACCTGCCGCAACTGCAAAGACCCCAAAAGTACCTCACCAAGAGGATCAAAGGGCTCAAACAGATGCCATATGCTGCCCGGTTAAAGAAACTCCAGCTCTACTCAGTGGCATACCGCCTGTTCAGAGGCAATCTGTGCCTGACGTATAAAGCCATGTCCAACCCGGAATTAATGGACATGCTGCACCTCAGAATATCCAAATACCATTGAGCTACGCACTCGAGAGACTTGAACCTCAGCACTGAAATAAATAGGACATGCTGGAGGGACAGATTCATAACCCAGAGGCTCCCTTCACTCTGGAATACAATCCCAGTCCAGGTTAGGCAGAGTCCCTCATTGACTCTGTTCAAGAGGAATCTTGATGAGTGGATGGGAGATTGTAGGTTTACCCCGGGTATCACTTCTGTGTCATTGTTAGACAGAGGCACAGTATACTAACCTCGGAAAAGGGCATAGCAAATTAATTTAAAATGGGTGGCGAAAGCCAAACACATTCTGGCTAGGCTTATAAATGCCCTAGGGCAGATAGCCTAGTATGAACCTATGAACCTATGAACCTATGAACCTATGTACCTTGTTCCCCATTGGCCCTATGTGCTGTTAATCACCATGGCAATCACAATACTATGGTAGCATGTGCAAAGGTCACTTGTCAGTCACCTCTATGGTACAGTTGTGGTATATGTGGGCCATGTGGCAATGTCACAGCTGCCACATGTACACAGTCAACCCTCTCCCCTACACATGGATGTACAACACATGTATGAGATGCAACCACATAGCCAAACTGGGGACTAAGTACTCTGAACCCAGTCAGTAAACCGAAAAACAGTCGTAAATAATAAACAGCAAATAAAGATAGTGAAACACAGAAAACACAGCCAAAATAGCGTATACCTATTTATTATCCGCTTTCGTACCAAACTTCAGTACGAAAGCGGATAATAAATAGGTATACGCTATTTTGGCTGTGTTTTCTGTGTTTCACTGTCGCCTCATTTGCTTTATCTGGACTTTTGTTTATTTACTCTGAACCCAGTACTGGCATAACCTGTCAGGTGGCATGAAATACTACAGTGACTACAATACCAGTCTGATGTAGACCTACACTGACAGCAATCCAAACACATGAACACACTGGGCCATTCGTGGAGCCTCAGAATAGCATCCTGCCTGAGCAGCAGACACCTCTGCAGCTGGCACACAGGCATACGTTAAGCCAGAACACAGCACATGCAAAACATAGCACACAAATCCTGTGTGCCAAACAGTCACAGCCTATACAGCTAGACAACACACCTGCTACAGTTGTGTTAGGTACCTTTATTGTCCGGTACAGTGAGGTCCCGCTCACCAGGCTGGACAAGATGAAGGTCACAGTGATATGCCCGTGGGGCACTATGGTCCACCACATAACATAGGCTTACAGGTCAGTCAGAGGCATGGACACATATGACTCAGTCATTGTCCATGCCACTATGGCTGACCAGTGATGTACCTCCCTGGACTACATGATAGGGAACATGGAAGGGCTCTCTGAGCATGTGGCACAGGCTGGTATGACCCATGGAAACTATTGAAGGTCACAGGTACATATGAGTATTTGGCACACATACATCATCTGTGTCCATTGCCATTACTGGTTTAATCAATGTCATGCATTATTGTGAACAACAACCCACACACATGGGCATTCTGTGTGACAAAAACACACGTGGCATGTGTGGAATTCAAAGCCATAACTAACTGTGCTATGACAGTAGTGAGAGACGCAGTAGCAGAGTGTGCTATTTGCATTACTGGGATATTTGGCCTCTTCTGCTGTACTTGTAGGGTGCTGACATCATCTCTGTGTAGAGATTGGAATATGCAGCAGCTGGTGTGTTGTACTGGTTGGCAAAGGGTCAGTTCTCTCACACATGCAATTGCACACACCCTACTTCCACCCCACACACATGGGCATTATGTGTGACAAAAACACACGTGGCATGTGTGGAATTCAAAGCCATAACTAACTGTGCTATGACAGTAGTGAGAGACGCAGTAGCAGAGCGTGCTATTTGCATTACTGGGAGATTTGGCCTCTTCCGCTGTACTTGTAGGGTGCTGACATCATCTCTGTGTAGAGATTGGAATATGCAGCAGCTGGTGTGTTGTACTGGTTGGCAAAAGAGTCAGTTGTCTCACACATGCAATTGCACACACCCTACGTCTACCCCACACACATGGGCATCCTGTGTGACAAAAACACACGTGGCATGTGTGGAATTCAAAGCCATAACTAACTGTGCTATGACAGTAGTGAGAGACGCAGTAGCAGAGCGTGCTATTTGCATTACTGAGAGATTTGGCCTCTTCCTCTGTACTTGTAGGGAGCTGACATCATCTCTGTGTAGAGATTGGAATATGCAGCAGCTGGTGTGTTGTACTGTTTGGCAAAAGGGTCAGTTCTCACACACATGCAATTGCACACACCCAATTGCACACACCCTACTTCCACCCCACACACATGGGCATTCTGTGTGACAAAAACGCATGTGGCATGTGTGGAATTCAAAGCCATAACTAACTGAGCTATGACAGTAGTGAGAGACGCAGTAGCAGTGCATGCTATTTGCATTACTGGGAGATTTGGCCTCTTCTGCTGTACTTGTAGGGTGCTGACATCATCTCTGTGTAGAGATTGAAATATGCAGCAGCTGGTGTGTTGTACTGGTTGGCAAAAGGGTCAGTTCTCTCACATAAGCAATTGCACACACCCTACTTCCACCCCACACACATGGGCATTCTGTGTGACAAAAACACACATGGCATGTGTGGAATTCAAAGCCATAACTAACTGTGCTATGACAGTAGTGAGAGATGCAGTAGCAGAGTGTGCTATCTGCATTACTGGAAGATTTGGCCTCTTCCGCTGTACTTGTAGGGCGCTGACATCATCTCTGTGTAGAGATTGGAATATGCAGCAGCTGGTGTGTTGTACTGGTTGGCAAAAGGGTCAGTTCTCTCAGACATGCAATTGCACACACCCTACTTCCACCCCACACACATGGGCATTCTGTGTGACAAAAACACACGTGGCATGTGTGGAATTCAAAGCCATAACTAACTGTGCTATGACAGTAGTGAGAGACGCAGTAGCAGAGAATGCTATTTGCATTACTGGGAGATTTGGCCTCTTCCGCTGTACTTGTAGGGTGCTGACATCATCTCTGTGTAGAGATTGGAATATGCAGCAGCTGGTGTGTTGTACTGGTTGGCAAAAGGGTCAGTTCTCACACACATGCAATTGCACACACCCTACTTCCACCCCACACACACATGGGCATTCTGTGTGACAAAAACACAAGTGGCATGTGTGGAATTCAAAGCCATAACTAACTGTGCTATGACAGTAGTGAGAGATGCAGTAGCAGAGCGTGCTATTTGCATTACTGGGAGATTTGGCCTCTTCCGCTGTACTTGTAGGGTGCTGACATCATCTCTGTGTAGAGATTGGAATATGCAGCAGCTGGTGTGTTGTACTGCTTGGCAAAAGGGTCAGTTCTCTCACACATGCAATTGCACACACCCTACTTCCACTCGGGTCAGTTCTCACACACATGCAATTGCACACACCCAATTGCACACACCCTACTTCCACCCCATACACATGGGCATTCTGTGTGACAAAACCACACGTGGCATGTGTTGAATTCAAAGCCATAACTAACTGTGCTATGACAGTAGTGAGATACACAGTAGCAGAGCGTGCTATTTGCATTACTGGGAGATTTGGCCTCTTCCGCTGTACTTGTAGGGTGCTGACATCATCTTTGTGTAGACACTGGAATATGCAGCAGCTGGTGTGTTGTACTGGTTGGCAAAAGGGTCAGTTCTCTCACACATGCAATTGCACACACCCTACTTCCACTCGGGTCAGTTCTCACACACATGCAATTGCACACACCCAATTGCACACACCCTACTTCCACCCCACACACATGGGCATTCTGTGTGACAAAAACACACGTGGCATGTGTGGAATTCAAATCCATAACTAACTGTGCTATGACAGTAGTGAGAGACGCAGTAGCAGAGCGTGCTATTTGCATTACTGGGAGATTTGGCCTCTTCCGCTGTACTTGTAGGATGCTGACATCATCTCTGTGCAGAGATTGGAATATGCAGCAGCTGGTGTGTTGTACTGGTTGGCAAAAGGGTCAGTTCTCTCACATATGCAATTGCACACACCCTACTTCCACCCCACACACATGGGCATTCTGTGTGACAAAAACACATGTGGCATGTGTGGAATTCAAAGCCATAACTAACTGTGCTATGACAGTAGTGAGAGATGCAGTAGCAGAGCGTGCTATTTGCATTACTGGGAGATTTGGCCTCTTCCGCTGTACTTGTAGGGTGCTGACATCATCTCTGTGTAGAGATTGGAATATGCAGCAGCTGGTGTGTTGTACTGGTTGGCAAAAGGGTCAGATCTCTCACACATGTAATTGCACACACCCTACTTCCCCCCCACACACATGGGCATTCTGTGTGACAAAAACACATGTGGCATGTGTGGAATTCAAAGCCATAACTAACTGTGCTATGACAGTAGTGAGAGATGCAGTAGCAGAGCGTGCTATTTGCATTACTGGGAGATTTGGCCTCTTCCGCTGTACTTGTAGGGTGCTGACATCATCTCTGTGTAGAGATTGGAATATGCAGCAGCTGGTGTGTTGTACTGGTTGGCAAAAGGGTCAGTTCTGTCACACATGCCATTGCACACACCCTACTTCCACTCGGGTCAGTTCTCACACACATGCAATTGCACACACCCAATTGCACACACCCTACTTCCACCCCATACACATGGGCATTCTGTGTGACAAAACCACACGTGGCATGTGTTAAATTCAAAGCCATAACTAACTGTGCTATGACAGTAGTGAGAGACGCAGTAGCAGAGTGTGCTATTTGCATTACTGGGAGATTTGGCACCTTCCGCTGTACTTGTAGGGTGCTGACATCATCTCTGTGTAGAGACTGGAATATGCAGCAGCTGGTGTGTTGTACTGGTTGGCAAAAGGGTCAGTTCTATCACACATGCAATTGCACACACCCTACTTCCACTAGGGTCATTTCTCACACACATGAAATTGCACACACCCAATTGCACACACCCTACTTCCACCCCACACACATGGGAATTCTGTGTGACAAAAACACACGTGGCATGTGTGTAATTCAAAGCCATAACTAACTGTGCTATGATAGTAGTGAGAGACGCAGTACCAGAGCATGCTATTTGCATTACTGGGAGATTTGGCCTCTTCCGCTGTACTTGTAGGGTGCTGACATCATCTCTGTGTAGAGATTGGAATATGCAGCAGCTGGTGTGTTGTACTGGTTGGCAAAAGGGTCAGTTCTCTCACACATGCAATTGCACACACCCTACTTCTACTCGGGTCAGTTCTCACACACATGCAATTGCACACACCCTACTTCCACGCAACACACATGGGCATTATGTGTGACAAAAACACACGTGGCATGTGTTGAATTCAACGCCATACCTAACTATGCTATGACAGTAGTGAGAGACACAGTAGCAAAGCATGCTATTTGCATTACTGGGAGATTTGGCCTCTTCCGCTGTACTTGTAGGGTGCTGACATCATCTCTGTGTAGAGATTGGAATATGCAGCAGCTGGTGTGTTGTACTGGTTGACAAAAGGGTCAGTTCTCTCACACATGCAATTGCACACACCCTACTTCCACTCGGTCAGTTCTCACACACATGCAATTGCACACACCCTACTTCCACGCAACACACATGGGCATTATGTGTGACAAAAACACACGTGGCATGTGTTGAATTCAAAGCCATAACTAACTGTGCTATGACAGTAGTGAGAGACGCAGTAGCAGAGCGTGCTATTTGCATTACTGGGAGATTTGGCCTCTTCCCCTGTACTTGTAGGGTGCTGACATCATCTCTGTGTAGAGATTGGAATATGCAGCAGCTGGTGTGTTGTACTGCTTGGCAAAAGGGTCAGTTCTCTCACACATGCAATTGCACACACCCTACTTCCACTCAGGTCAGTTCTCACACACATGCCATTGCACACACCCAATTGCACACACCCTACTTCCACCCCACACACATTGGCATTCTGTGTGACAAAAACACAAGTGGCATGTGTGGAATTCAAAGCCATAACTAACTGTGCTATGACAGTAGTGAGAGACACAGTAGCAGAGCGTGCTATTTGCATTACTGGGAGATTTGGCCTCTTCCGCTGTACTTGTAGGGTGCTGACATCATCTCTGTGTAGACATTGGAATATGCAGCAGCTGGTGTGTTGTACTGGTTGGCAAAAGGGTCAGTTCTCTCACACATGCAATTGCACACACCCTACAAAAACACACGTGGCATGTGTGGAATTCAATGCCATAACTAACTGTGCTATGACAGTACTGAGAGACGCAGTAGCAGAGTGTGCTGTTTGCATTACTGGGAGATTTGGCCTCTTCCGCTATACTTGTAGGGTGCTGACATTATCTCTGTGTAGAGATTGGAATATGCAGCAGCTGGTGTGTTGTACTGGTTGGCAAAAGGTCAGTTCTCTCACACATGCAATTGCACACACCCTACAAAAACACACGTGGCATGTGTGGAATTCAAAGCCATAACTAACTGTGCTATGACAGTAGTGAGAGACGCAGTAGCAGAGCATGCTATTTGCATTACTGGGAGATTTGGCCTCTTCCGCTGTACTTGTAGGGTGCTGACATCATCTCTGTGTAGAGATTGGAATATGCAGCAGCTGGTGTGTTGTACTGGTTGGCAAAAGGGTCATTTCTCTCACACATGCAATTGCACACACCCAACAAAAACACACGTGGCATGTGTGGAATTCAAAGCCATAACTAACTGTGCTATGACAGTATTGAGAGACGCAGTAGCAGAGTGTGCTATTTGCATTACTGGGAGATTTGGCCTCTTCAGCTGTACTTGTAGAGTGCTGACATCATCTCTGTGTAGAGATTGGAATATGCAGCAGCTGGTGTGTTGTACTGGTTGGCAAAAGGGTCAGTTCTCTCACACATGCAATTGCACACACCCTACAAAAACACACGTGGCATGTGTGGAATTCAAAGCCATAACTAACTGTGCTATGACAGTAGTGAGAGACGCAGTAGCAGAGCGTGCTATTTGCATTACTGGGAGATTTGGCCTCTTCCACTGTACTTGTAGGGTGCTGACATCATCTCTGTGTAGAGATTGGAATATGCAGCAGCTGGTGTGTTGTACTGGTTGGCAAAAGGGTCAGTTCTCTCACACATGCAATTGCACACACCCTACTTCCACTCCCCACCACCACCACACACACAAACACTTGAAACCCCTATCTAATTATGTTATGACATTCAAGACAGACACATTAGCAGAGCATGCTACTTGCATTACTGGGAGGTTTTTCTTCTCCTACTATACTTCTAGGGTGCTGACATCATCAGTGTTTAGAAAGGGGAATGTGCATCCTGTCGTGTGTTTTCCTACTTGTCAAAGGGGACATTTTTCTCACACAGAATTGCACACACACTAACCCCCCTCATCCAAACACACACACTTGCCATTTGCAGGATTCAAGCCCCTACTTAACTATGTTATGGAACACAAGACGGACGCATTAGCGGAGCGCGCTATTCGCATTGCTGGGAGGCTTTCTTTCTACTGCTATACTTATAGGGTGCTGACATCATCAGTGTTTAGAAAGAGGAATGTGCATCCTGTAGTGTGTTGTCCTAGTTGCCAAAAGGGACATTTTTTTCATACAGAATTGCATACACACTAAGCCCCCTCCACACACACTGAGCATTTGCAAGATTCAAACCCCTACCTACATATGTTATGACAGTCGAGACAGATGCATTAGCAGTGCACGTTATTCGCATTACTGGGAGGTTCCTCTTCTGCTGCTGTACTTATAGGGTGCTGACATCATCAGTGTTTAGAAAGGGGAATGTGCATCCTGTAGTGTGTTCTCCTAGTTGTCAAAAGGGACATTTCTTTCATACAGAATTGCACACACACTACCCCCCTCCACACACACTGAGCATTTGCAGGATTCAAATCCCTACCTAACTATGTTACGACACTCAAGACAGACGCATTAGCAGAGCGCGCTATTCGCATTACTGGGAGGTTTCCCTTCTCCTGCTCTACTTATAGGGTGCTGACATCATCAGTGTTTAGAAAGGGGAATGTGCATCCTGTAGTGTGTTTTCCCAGTTTGCAAAAGGAACATTTCCCTCACACAGACTTGCATACACACCAACCCCGCTCACCCACACACACACTGAGCATTTGCAGGATTCAAACCCCTACCTAACTATATTATGACACTTGAGGGTGACACATTAGCAGAGCACACTATCCGAATTACTGGGCATCTGCTCTGCACCTGCAGTATTTATTGGGTGCTGACATCATTACTTCTACAGAGGTATGCACATGTAGTACTACCTGTCAGGTGGGGGATAGCATATATATGCATTTGCAGCCACCTACTTCAGGGTCAGATATGCACATCGCACTGGCAGGTTATGTTCTATACCATGCTTCGTGACCACAGGACCTGTAACACACAACACAACCAGTTCGGACCACCCCTCCCACATCCAGGACACACACTTTGCTTCCCTGGGAACAGTGCCAAGATATGCAGGTGTTCACATACACCATTCCAGTTGTTAACGTCAGGTACAGGTATGTTGTGTGGGGGAACTACTCAGGCCTCTACAACATTACCCTACAGCCACTACAATTTGTGAGTCCATGTGTTATGGCAGGACCACTCACCACAGCCACAAGGGGGAACACATATTGCACCTGACCATCTGCAACATGGGTACTCACTGTTCCACACCACAGGTAGACCACCATTGTTGATCTCTGGCCATACCCACCTTTCCCTGGACATCCATATCCCATCCCCACCCCCAGGCAAGGTTGTCACTGCAAACAAAGTGTATTTATCAAAAGCAGACTTTACACTTGTGAAGACTGGGGTGGAAGACTTCAAAGGACCAATGCTGGAGGAGTATACAGGCCACTCTGCATAATCCTTGACAATTGCATTCTATGAGCATGTGGAAGGTTTGCATTGATCATGCTATCCCAAATATACCCATGCCTGCTCCACAACAGGACACCTGTCAGGTGTACACCAGCCATATATGAGCTGTCCAACAGACAGAGTGAGCTAATACATTGCAGAGCAGTAGCCCACAGAGGAAGGACATCTCTGAACAGTACTGGCACGACACTTCAATCCCTCATAATCTTCACGACAAAGTGTTGAAAATTGTCCAGACAATGCAGATAAGGCTCCCCTCAGTATGTTATTGACGCCCACTTACTGTTAGAGGTCCTCAGCAACCCTTTTCCAGCACACACCAACAACATGGATGTGGCTTAGCAAATTCAACCCCTGGGATCTCCACTGTGTCCCTGCTTGACAGAGGCACAGCACACTAGCCTCACACGGTGCCGTATGTGACCTACTTTACAGTGGCACAGTAGCCTACTGTACTGGGGAGGCAGATGCCAAGCACACTCTGGCTAAGCTGTCATTCCCTAGGGCAAACAGCCTAGTGTTGACCTCTACACCCATATGTTTAATTATCAGATGCACAATATTTGTTACTGATAGGCTGTTTGCAGGTCTTTATTGCCATAGCATTCCCTGTTTGTATGAACAACTTGTGTATCTGTGGAAGATGTTTGCATATGGGAGGGATCCACTATATCACGTATGTCTCTGTAGTCATTTAACTGTGTGCACTGGGCAGATTGCTGTAATGTGGTTGGTTCCTGGAATAACACGTACAAATACCAGATATGTGTGGCCAAATGCTAAACTGAGATTTGGCCTAAGTGTGTGAGCATGCCCAGTTCAGGCTTCCCATGGCATGTTGTCTGACATATGTTTCATTTATCAAAGTGTGCAAGCATGCCCAGTGTGAGCTTTCCATATGTTGAACTCTGCAGCCCACCACATTTTTGGATGAGTGTGAACTTCAACAATATCTCACGTTTATGGTTGTGTGTTGTGTGTCATGTTGTGAAGTTACTGTCCAACTGCTTTGTGTCTGAACACAACAGGGATTATACTCTGCCTGCAGGGTTTGCATGGGATACTTTGCATACAGTTGTCAACATCCTTTCATACTGACCTAACACTGTAGTACCGTATAGTGTACTGGTTCAGTACTTTCACTGTGGTGGACAGTATCCTGGGCTTTAGTCCTATCACTGCTTTACATTTTCATAGTGAGCACAACAGCCTGGTTAGGGGCCAGTTGTGCACATCTGACGATGTTGCATTATGTTCAGATATGAACTACTTAAACCAGGCTTGTCCACAACATAGGTGTACATTGGCAAACACTAGCGATGTGTCCTTCAACACACATTGTAAGTGGAGTTTGCAATGACATATGTCATGGTTAGTATACTGTGCCTCCGTCTACCTGTGACATAACAGTGATACCCAGGGTAAACCTACCATCTCCCATCCACTCATCAAGATTCCTCTTGAGGAGAGTCGATGAGTGACTCTCCGGCTAACCTGTACTGGGAGTTTACTCATGAGAGGGGGTGGCTTCTGTGTTATGGATCATTCAGCACAGCTTGTCCTATGTATGTCAGTGCTGGGGTTCAGGTCTCTCATGTGCATAGCTCACTGCCATTCAGATTGTACAAGGTGCAGCATGTTCATTGATTCCAGCTTGGACATGGCTTTATACATCAGGCACAGCTTGCCTCTGGGTGGGCAGTATGGTAATGTGTGGAGCTGCAGTTTGTTTAATCAGGCAACACATGGCATCTGTTCAAGCTCTTTGATACTCCTGGTGAGGTACCTTTGGGGACTTTACAGTTGATGGAAGTTTCTGCTGAGGTACATCCCACAGGGGCTATTGTAGTCAATTGTAACGCTGATGAAGGATGACTGCAGAGCCACAATGACCTCCCCTTATCTAGATCTGACAGCCTTCATGATAGGTGGGTATATGGTATGTTTCTGTAACCACTACAGCCACATGTTTGTCCAATGCAGGATATCTATCATCTTGTGTCCCCAGGTCTCTCATTTCATGTTAAGTACTTAATGGGTTAACACCTATGTGGTAATTGGTGGGCACTTAATGTATATCCACAGGGGTTGACTATACACTTTTCGGCAATTAGCTTGCTGGCATGGCTATGGCACCAGTTGTCTGTTTCTATGTGGCCCTTTTGTGGGATGCTTGTGTCAGCTGGACAGTCAGATATGGTGGCCAGTTTGTAGTCCTATGCAAACATGTTCAGACACAGTCCTTCCATGTTGGCCTGTACCTATGGGACATATATACCAAACGGGGGAGGTCCCAGGACCAAGCCTTGTGGGATGCCAGTTATATCTGGTTTGTAGTCTTACATGGCTGCAGCATGTCTGACCATGTCAGTTCTGTCCTTGGTTTGGTTTGCAACCCCTCTACTGACATAGGGGTTTATATTTAAGCTGGTGAGCCTATCTATAATGAACACGTGGGGTATTGTATGGAAGCCTTTGCAAGGTCCATCTACGCTGTGTGGACCACATTGCCCTCATCAATGACCTTAATGACTGTTTCAAATGAGTCAAACATGTTTAAGGGGCAGCATCTGCACTTAAGAAAGCCACACTGGGTAGGGTCCGGTGTCAGTAGGTCCCCAATATCTTTATGTCTGCGGTACATGCTGATCCTTTCCATAGCTGTGCAGACCAAGCTTGTCAGGATTCTGGGGTGGTAGTTTGCAGTATCCATTCAGGCAACACCTTTGTTGAGAAGGACCACTGTTGTTGTACACTGCTCTTTGGGTACATATCCTGTGGTAAGGCTGACATTGAGCTGTAGTGTGATTTGGCATTCCATTCTTCTTGGAGTCCATGTTGGACTCAGCCCAGGACACCATCTCATACCATTGCTGCTGTGTGTTTTGCTTTGTAGATGCTGGCTGTTACCTCAGCATCTGCAATGGCAGGGGGCCAGCAGTCTGCTGGGATAGATATTTTGCATTCTGGGTGGGGGGAGGGGTTTGCACTGCACCTGTCAGGTTGTATGTTGGCAATATGTGTGTGTGTTTGGTATGTTGTTTGTAATATTTGAGTGATTCAGAGCATATCCGTGAATTCCCAACGAGGTTCCTACCATCAGTTGAGAAAGCCTTGTGATTATCCTTAGTGTCCTGTACAATTTGTATCTTCATAGGTTCATAGGTTCATACTAGGCTATCCACCCTAGGGCATTTATAAGCCTAGCCAGAGTGTGTGTGGCTTTAGCCACCCCTTGCTATGTGAATATTATGGCCATTTATGATTCACTTTACTGTGCCTCTGTCTGGACGTGACACAGTGAAGACCCCCAGTGTACATCTACGATCATCCATCCACTTGGCAAGATTCCTGTTGAAGAGTGTCAGTGAGGAGCTCTGCCTAACATGGAGTGGGATTCTGTTCCAGGGTGTAGGGAGCCTCTGGGTCATGTATCTGTCCCTCCAGCACATCCAATTTCATTATGTGTTGAGGTTGACACCTCTCACTTTCACAGCTCCGATGGCTTTGGGTTTTCTGGGGTGGAGCATGTCCATTACTCCTGTGTTGGACATGGCCTTGTACAACAGGCATACAACGCCTCTGTATAGGCAGTATGTGACTGCATTCAGCTGGGGTGTCTACAGCCAAGCAGCATATGACATATATTTGACACCCTTTATCCTCTTGGTGAGGTACCTTTGAGGTTTTTCTAACTGTTGCTTGTGTCAGGTAAGGTACATCCCAAATGAAGTAAAAAACAAAAAGAGGAACCTTGTTGGCAGAAACCACGCAAAGAAAATCCTTTAAGACCTTAACGCTTTTATTAGAACAACCAACAGAGCGTTTTCGCCACGGAACACCGTGGCTTCTTCAGAGATAATAAAATACAAACATGAAATGCTCAGTTTATGTCAGGTAAACCAGGAAGTGACATCTTCCTGTTTCCTGTAATACGGCAGCATAATTTTAAAACATGTACAACTTAACAAGTTGTATTTTTAAAAGTGCATACCAAGCACCAAAAAGAAAACGTGCTAAAACATGGTACATATTGTAAAAAGACCAGTGCAAGTGTCTATCAGATGTTTTATGTACGCAAACCTAAAAAAACGAAAACAAAACAAGGGAAGAACCTCCCCTGCATAATTTTCCTAGATATGCGGAACTAACTAAGCAGACACCTTCAAACCTTGACTTATAACCAAATGGCTAAATTATGTATAGTCAAGAAAAATAAAAATAAAAATAAAAATAAGTATAAAAATAAGGCTAAGAAAACCTTACATGGACTGAATGGGTGTAAAGCCCATACCTCAGTAAGTCCAAGATATGTACATTTGTCCTAATCACGGCAACCTATGTTTTTAATAAAGAAAGGGGGAAAATTCACTAAAACACCCCTAGAGGGAAACCAAGGCTAAGTCTATCGATCAAATACAACAAGATCTACCTAAGGTAACTTTTCAATTTTAAAACGGGGGCTATATTGCAGTTACTGTTTAGCCCAGGGTAGCTAAATGCGTCTAAACGCAACTGCCATTCCAGCTCCTATTTTCCAGAATTAGTGAAAAGGGCCCCCTAATCTTTAAAGTCGTGGTCAATGGCCATGAATTGGAAGCTATGACCTGGGTTCAGGGCTATATGCTTTGCTAGTGCGTTGTCATCTCTACTGTTCCTGATTGCATATAAGTGTTCATACATTCTATCTCGGACTCGCCTGTCCGTTTTCCCAATGTAGAACCCTTGGCAACAATTGCACATAGCAATGTAGATAATTGATCTACTCTCACAGTTGAGAGAAAACCTGATATCATACTTTGTGTCCCTCACCTGGAATGTCTCACCAACACGGACGTTGTTACAAAACTTACAAAACCCACATCTAAACATTCCTCTCCTTTTATGGAATGTCCCTTGGTGTGCGTCTCTTTGTAGTAATTCCTTAAGGTTATTGGACCTTCTAAATATAAATCTAGGCTCACTACCTAATTTTTCGACCAACAAAGCATTGGAAGAAATAAGGTGCCAGTTCTTCCGAATAATGTCCAAAATGCCCTGAGAGTTAATACTAAAAGTAGTAATAAAACTCAAAGAAAAATCGCACTCCAACCCTGTGGGTGTTCTTATGAGGCTCAACTCCTTTATAAGAGGGATCATTTCTTGCCCTATGTTGGTGCTGGAATCATTATATGTAACATTTTGCTGGAAAAGTAAAGGTTTGTAAAAACCATTAATCCTTTTGAGAGTAACTTCCCCTATGAGTTCTAATAGCATTTTGTCGGGATACCCTCGGTTAGTGAACACCTCTCTTAATAAGGAACATTCCTTAGTGAAGTCCACTAGTGTACTGCACATTCTTCCTGCCCTCACCAGCTGTCCTTTCACAATGGACCTTTTCTGTTTGTACGGGTGAAAGCTGGTGAAGTGCAGGAAAGAATTGCAGTATGTAGATTTCCTGTATACAGTTGACGTCAAAGCCTGATCAGTGGTATCCTTCACTAATTTAACATCGAGGTAGTCTATCTCTCTAGTTGAAAATTTAAATGTAAATTTTAAAAACTCAGTTGTAGAATTAATGGCTTCCACAAACTCTGCTGCTTGTGCTTCCGAGCCACTGAACAACAAAAACATGTCGTCCAGGAACCGTGTATAGAATGTAACAGGCTCCATGAGCCCAGGAACCCTTTGCAAGATGTTAGCTTCCCAGTATCCCATGACATAGTTTGCTACTCCAGCCCTCAGGGAGCCCATCGCCACGTTTCTGTAAAAAGAATTCACCATCAAAGGTAAAGTAGTTGCTGGTCAAAACAATTTCCAGCAACTCAGTGGCCAGATCAACCTCCAATTTGGAAGCCCCAAAACCCTTTAACATAGTCCCAATCCACTCCACCGCTTCTAAATGCGGTATAGAAGTATATAGGTCTATGACGTCAATGGTTAAAAAATTGTTACTGTCATTATACGGTACACAATTAACATTGTCAAGGAACGTCCATGAATCCTTACATATACTGGGAATTCCTTTGATGTATTTGTCCAGTATCTGTGTAATAAGCTTCGAGCATGGATAAGTAATGGACGACCTACCGTCAATCAACGCCCTCATAGGGGGATTGTTGATACTCTTATGAATTTTAGGGATTCCGAACATGACGGGTATCTTTGAACAGTTTATGTCGATGTAATTGTACATGTTCATATCAATTTTTCCCATCAGGAACAGGTCCCTAAAATAACCCCTAATTCTCTGGGTGCTACCATTGACTTCATTCTTTGAGGCTGTTGTATAAGCATCACTCTCTAGTAGTAAAGTCATCTTCTCGTTGTATGTTGTATTGTGAAATATCACTAACCCACCACCCTTGTCAGGTTTTAATACCCGTACAGGCAACCGACTGATCTCATCCAATAATAGCATCTGTTCTTTAGTAATATTAAGTTGTTTGAACCTGGGTCTATTATTGATGTTGTTAGCTAGAAATCTAAAGTCCATTTCACAAATGTTCTCAAACAGTTGTAAAGTGGAGTGTAAAGGGGGATTAAACACACTGGCTAATTTTAAATTATTAGCCGTGTTACCTTCTTCAATTAAATTCTCACCATCTATTAATTGATTGAACATCAATTTAAGATTCATCTTTCTCACAAAACACTTAAGTTCTATAATTTCCTTAGCGATACTGCCATTCCTACTCGGAACAAAGGAGAAGGTGACGCTAACCCAGAACCCAGGAGGAGTAATAGAATTAAGGGGTTTGCTAGAGATAAAGGGGGATATGGTAATTTTCAAAATGGACCTAATAGCAATAATAAACAAAATAACCAGAATACAGGTAATAACAACAGTAATTTTTTAGGTCAACGCAGCAGGAAGTCTTATGCGAACAGGAGAAGGAATTAGATGTAACCCTGGGGGCTGATATGCCGGACAGGACTGACCCATCTCCTTCGTTACTGTTGAATATTGATTTACCTGATCAAATTTTGGAAACAGGCCACCCTACCATCCTTACCAATAAAAATGGTGATTTTAAGATTTACAATTTCTCTGACATCACTTTAGATGACCAATTGGTTGAATTATTAGCCTTTGGTAACTCCTTTGTTCCGAGTAGGAATGGCAGTATCGCTAAGGAAATTATAAAACTTAAGTGTTTTGTGAGAAAGATGAATCTTAAATTGATGTTCAATCAATCAATAGATGGTGAGAATTTAATTGAAGAAGGTAACACGGCTAATAATTTAAAATTAGCCAGTGTGTTTAATCCCCCTTTACACTCCACTTTACAACTGTTTGAGAACATTTGTGAAATGGACTTTAGATTTCTAGCTAACAACATCAATAATAGACCCAGGTTCAAACAACTTAATATTACTAAAGAACAGATGCTATTATTGGATGAGATCAGTCGGTTGCCTGTACGGGTATTAAAACCTGACAAGGGTGGTGGGTTAGTGATATTTCACAATACAACATACAACGAGAAGATGACTTTACTACTAGAGAGTGATGCTTATACAACAGCCTCAAAGAATGAAGTCAATGGTAGCACCCAGAGAATTAGGGGTTATTTTAGGGACCTGTTCCTGACAGGAAAAATTGATATGAACATGTACAATTACATCGACATAAACTGTTCAAAGATACCCGTCATGTTCGGAATCCCTAAAATTCATAAGAGTATCAACAATCCCCCTATGAGGGCGTTGATTGACGGTAGGTCGTCCATTACTTATCCATGCTCGAAGCTTATTACACAGATACTGGACAAATACATCAAAGGAATTCCCAGTATATGTAAGGATTCATGGACGTTCCTTGACAATGTTAATTGTGTACCGTATAATGACAGTAACAATTTTTTAACCATTGACGTCATAGACCTATATACTTCTATACCGCATTTAGAAGCGGTGGAGTGGATTGGGACTATGTTAAAGGGTTTTGGGGCTTCCAAATTGGAGGTTGATCTGGCCACTGAGTTGCTGGAAATTGTTTTGACCAGCAACTACTTTACCTTTGATGGTGAATTCTTTTTACAGAAACGTGGCGTGGCGATGGGCTCCCCCTGCGGGGCTGGAGTAGCAAACTATGTCATGGGATACGGGGAAGCTAACATCTTGCAAAGGGTTCCTGGGCTCATGGAACCTGTTACATTCTATACACGGTTCCTGGACGACATGTTTTTGTTGTTCAGGGGCTCGGAAGCACAAGCAGCAGAGTTTGTGGAAGCCATTAATTCTACAACTGAGTTTTTAAAATTTACATTTAAATTTTCAACTAGAGAGATAGATTACCTCGATGTTAAACTAGTGAAGGATACCACTGATCAGGCTTTGACGTCAACTGTATATAGGAAATCCACATACTGCAATTCTTTCCTGCACTTCACCAGCTTTCACCCGTACAAACAGAAAAGGTCCATTGTGAAAGGACAGCTGGTGAGGGCAGGAAGAATGTGCAGTACACTAGTGGACTTCACTAAGGAATGTTCCTTATTAAGAGAGATGTTCACTAACAGAGGGTATCCCGACAAAATGCTACTAGAACTCATAGGGGAAGTTACTCTCAAAAGGATTAATGGTTTTTACAAACCTTTACTTTTCCAGCAAAATGTTACACATAATGATTCCAGCACCAACATAGGGCAAGAAATGATCCCTCTTATAAAGGAGGTGAGCCTCATAAGAACACCCAAAGGGTTGGAGTGCGATTTTTCTTTGAGTTTTATTACTACTTTTAGTATTAACTCTCAGGGCATTTTGGACATTATTCGGAAGAACTGGCACCTTATTTCTTCCAATGCTTTGTTGGTCGAAAAATTAGGTAGTGAGCCTAGATTTATATTTAGAAGGTCCAATAACCTTAAGGAATTACTACAAAGAGACGCACACCAAGGGACATTCCATAAAAGGAGAGGAATGTTTAGATGTGGGTTTTGTAAGTTTTGTAACAACGTCCGTGTTGGTGAGACATTCCAGGTGAGGGACACAAAGTATGATATTAGGTTTTCTCTCAACTGTGAGAGTAGATCAATTATCTACATTGCTATGTGCAATTGTTGCCAAGGGTTCTACATTGGGAAAACGGACAGGCAAGTCCGAGATAGAATGTATGAACACTTATATGCAATCAGGAACAGTAGAGATGACAACGCACTAGCAAAGCATATAGCCCTGAACCCAGGTCATAGCTTCCAATTCATGGCCATTGACCACGTACCTTTAAAGATTAGGGGTGGCCCTTTTTCACTAATTCTGGAAAATAGGGAGCTGGAATGGCAGTTGCGTTTAGATGCATTCAGCTACCCTGGGCTAAACAGTAACTGTAATATAGCCCCTGTTTTAAAATTGAAAAGTTATCTTAGGTAGATCTTGTTGTATTTGATTGATAGGCTTAATCTTGGTTTCCCTCTAGGGTTGTTTTAGTGAATTTCCCCATTTTTATTAAAAACATAGGTTGTCGTGATTAGGACAAATGTACATATCTTGGACTTACTGAGGTATGGGCTTTACACCCATTTAGTCCATGTAAGGTTTTCTTAGCCTTATTTTTATACTTATTTTTATTTTTATTTTTATTTTTCTTGACTATACATAATTTAGCCATTTGGTTATAAGTCAAGGTTTGAAGGTGTCTGCTTAGTTAGTTCCGCATATCTAGGAAAATTATGCAGGGGAGGTTCTTCCCTTGTTTTGTTTTCGTTTTTTTAGGTTTGCGTACATAAAACATCTGATAGACACTTGCACTGGTCTTTTTACAATATGTACCATGTTTTAGCACGTTTTCTTTTTGGTGCTTGGTATGCACTT
Organism: Protopterus annectens; assembly: GCF_019279795.1. Classification (NCBI taxonomy): domain Eukaryota; kingdom Metazoa; phylum Chordata; order Ceratodontiformes; family Protopteridae; genus Protopterus; species Protopterus annectens. The sequence goes on from NC_056735.1 coordinate 1,578,838,801, forward strand.
TTAAAAATTGTTTTATACAACTTGTTAAGTTGTACATGTTTTAAAATTATGCTGCCGTATTACAGGAAACAGGAATATGTCACTTCCTGGTTTACCTGACATAAACTGAGCATTTCATGTTTGTATTTTATTATCTCTGAAGAAGCCACGGTGTTCCGTGGCAAAAATGCTCTGTTGGTTGTTCTAATAAAAGCGTTAAGGTCTTAAAGGATTTTCTTTGCGTGGTTTCTGCCAACAAGGTTCCTCTTTTTGTTTTTTACTTGGTTTGCTTATTTTATTTTTCGTTTGTGGCTACATCCCAAATGAGGCATTGTACTAGATTATGGGTCTGATAAGAGAACAGTACAGGGGCACAATGACCTCTGTTGACGTAGATGTGAATCCTTTCATGATACGGTGTCCAATATAGACAGTCTTCCTAGCCAGATTGGCAATGTGAGTGTCACATAACAAGTCACTGTCCACTTGTGTCCCTAGGTCCCTGATTACTCCTTCCATACATAATGGTTTACCACCTATGTTGTAATTTGTGAGCACCTTGTTTGGTATTTGGTGGGACATTCATACTGTCCAGTGTCTTCAGGATGGCTGGGTGGGGTTCCTGTAGCATGCTACAGACTGTACAGCAGTTTTGCCTATGGTTAGGTGCACATGGGTGGTCTCCGATGCTTCATGCATTGTCAGTTACCTGGACGTATGGGTGTCTGTGCTGAATATGGATACTCCCCCTCCTTTTATGTTTTGGTTCAGGTTTTGGGGCCATAACGCATGATATGAGGTATAACCTGGTAGTGCTGGTGTGCTGTCAGGAGGCTTGCAGCAGGTTTCTGTCACTGCATGGACATCGATGTACTCCATACTGGGGAGGGCCTCGGGAGCATGCATATTGTGGTTTACACGTCTGGCATTGGTCAGTATTACCCTTATGTTTCTTTACACTTATGTTTTCTAGGGTGGTGGGTTAGTCTTTTCAGCCTTGCCTACAAAAGGCTCTATGGAGGTGGCAAAAGCCTTATCCAATATCCAGACGCCCAGGGGTAACAGGTGCAAGCCATCCCTGGAACAGCAGCGTGGCTTGTCAAGCATGACATCCCAAGCAGACAGACATTAGATCCCCTTGGAATGACACCAGTAATTGTGCCACTTGTTAAAGCTGATCATTCTGTGTTTGTACTCTGGCATCATTCTTGGTGAGGGGAGGATGCTGCAAATGGTCAGTGTCATACCAGCCTGGACTACATAATCGGAGAGCTCATCTATGTCTCTTTTCATGTAGTCCAGTGAGGTACATCTCAGGTCATTCACGCCAGCATGGACAATGACTGCATCATATTTCTACTTGCTTTGGGGTGACCTGCGTACTTGTGTTATGTGGCATATTGTAGCAGCCTACAGGCAGCTTACTGTACCCTTTCCCTTGTTCAGTCTGGTGAGCGGGACAGCAGTGTGTCTGACTATGGAGTCACCTATTACAACTGTATAAGGCATGTTGTTTCTCCTTCTGGCCTGTGACTGTTTGGCACACCAGCTTTGTTTACTATGTGTTGCATGTGCTATGTTTGGAGGTTGTGGTTGCTTGGGTGTCTGCTTTGGAGGCCTCTGTTGGTGTGGTGTGTTTGTAATTAGGGCCACTGGGAATGTTTTTCTTTGTTTATGTCTTTGGTTTGCAGTTGTGATAGGTCTATGTGGGACTGGGTTTGTGGTGTGTATGGTTACCTTCTCCTCCTGACTAGTTTTGACAGTACTGAGTTGAGGGTGCCTCCAGTTTGGATAAATGGTTGCATCTCTCACATATATTTGTATTTCTTGGGGGGAGTTGAGGGTTGTCTGTGTACTTGGGGCAGGTGTAACATTGCCTCAGGATTCACAGATTCAACTTGTAGCTGGCCTTAGTGGATTGTATGTGTGGACATATTTTATTGCCATACTACTGATCAGTGATTACTTCCTTTTTTATGTTTGCTCTATCATGTAGTAGCTTCCTCATTCTCTTGCATGGTTTGGTAATGGCTGGAGTCCAGCATGCCAGATGCCTGCGTGTATGGCATTGTGTCTTGTTTTTATTTGGGATTGCATAATCCAAGCATTCCTGGCTGTATTCATGGAATGCCTGTATAACAGGTTCTGAGGTGTGGCCCATATTTTGCACCTGCACAGGGCCTTTATTGGATTCCACATCAGTTTGGAGGAGTGCAACCTTTGCTTTACACATGTTTTTCACTGTGGTTTTCTGACCAGGGCTGTGGTCAGGATGTGTATATCCAGTGTGATTACTCTATAGTCTGGTCTTATCAGTGAGGGATACACTTCTCATCTTGCCATCCAGTACCCATGTTGCTGATTATCACATCCAGTATGCTTACCCCTCTTATGGGAGTGGTACGTTGTTCCTGGGCATTTTGGTTTATGGATTCTATGAACTTTTGTCCTACAGTGTTGGAGCTAGTATAATGCTCCCAGTCTATGTCTGGGTATTTTCAGTCACCCAATATAACGTGGTTTGGAGGGCTTGATATATTCATGTATTCCAACATAGGCCAGGTGCAGTTCCTGGTGTTAGGATGGTAGTCTGTAGCAGGCTATAAACTGGGTGGCAGTTTTAGCCACTGTTACTTGACCATGACTAGTCCATGCTGCTTCTTGTTGTGGTACCTACATGGGGGTGTGGTTATCCTTGACAATTATTGCTAGTCACCCTCCTTTTGTAGCTTGTTCCATGTTTTGAGGCTGTACAGCACAGTATGAGGTGTAACCTGGTAGTGTTAGGGTGCTGTTGTGAGACTTGACCCAGTTTTCTGTTACAGGACAGATATTAACATTCTCCATACTGGGTGAGTTTAGACTGCATGCATCTTGCTGTTTAGACTTCTGGCATTGGGTAGCATTACATCTAGGTTCTTATCCCTTGTGATACCTATGGAGGTGGGTTTGTGTTTTGAGCCTTACCTATTCAGGGCATGTTGTGGGTAACAACAGCCTTTGCCATTATCAATAAGGCCTGGACTGATAGGTGCATGCCACCCCTAGCAGATGGAGCATCATGTCATGCTCAGCATGTCATCCCAGGCTGGCACACATTGGATCCCCTTTGACTAACTGCAATACGTCAGCCAATTATTGCAATTGATCATCTCATCGTCATATTGTGGCATCATGCTTGGTGAGGGTAGGATGTTAGTCAGGGACCTCAAGTGTGCATATACTACATGGTGTTGCATTGCTTAACACATGGCATTCATGCCGCAGGTGGTGCTGCAGGGCTGCCTCTTTCGGATGCACATATTACACTCCCTGTACATGTTTGAGAGCAGGTTATGTCATTTTAGGCATCCATGTTATTATATGAGTGAGTCAGAGAGGGGTATCATTCCCAGGGTTCCTACTGAGCCAGTGTATGTGCTATGCGTTGCCTCTTTGCCAAGGCCAGGGCATACTGGGCACGCCTCCTTCTGCCAACTGGGGCAAGCTCAGGTTGTTCCTCCGCCGAGTCACGCTCTGCCTGTGATGGCCTTGGCAATGGTGGGGGGCTGTTTGGCCTGGCCCTATGCTGGTCCTGCTGCAGCTGTTTTCGCTAGATCATATTATGTAGCATAGCACATACCATGACAATTTGGGTACATGTAGTTGGCAAGTACTGCAAGGCTCCACCAGATGTGTACAGACACCGGAACCATGACTTGAGCAGCCCAAACACATGCTCTATTACATTACGTGTTTGTGCGTGTGCCTCATTATGGCGTTCCTGTTCAGGTGCGTGTGCATTTCTGATGGGTGTCATCAGCCACGGCTCCAGTGCATAACCTGCATCCCCCACTAGGTGTCCATGTGGGATGTCCCCATTGGCAAATGTCTGGTACAGCTGCGTCAAATGCCAGATATGGGAATCATGGTAGCTCCCAGGGCAGCCAGCACACACATTCATTGTTATGCCCTGGGCATCACAGATGACCTGGCAGTTGATGGAGGGGAAGCCCTTGTGGTTAATGTAGGCCCTACCCCGCTTACCGGCTGGTGCTTTGATGCGTATGTGCGTTCAGTCTATTGCACCCACTACCTCAGGGTATTCCGCTATTTGCTGGAAGAGACGCATATTGCTGGCCAATACCTCACGGGCATTGGGGAAATATACATGATCACCGACATGTACTGACATGGCATCCAGGAACTGGTGCAGTACCCTGGAGGCTGATGCCTGTGATATCCCCATCATATCACCAGTTGGTCTCTGGAAGGTACCTGTTGCTAGTATTCTTATGCCAACACATACCTTGGTTTCTACTGGGATGGGTTCCCCTCTGTTGGTTCTGTGTGTGAGGCGTGGCCTGCACAGCTCGACAATTTGCTGCAGGAGGTCTCTGTCCACTCTATAGCGCTCTACTATCTCCAGCTCATGTAACCCGTGGTAGGTGACCCTGGGCCTGTACACTCTTCTCCGTCTCCTCACTGTGGGTTGTCTGGCACCATCTGCATTGTCACCACCCTCAGCAAGTAGCCTATGTCTCCTTATGACAGCTATAGCAGCCCCTAGCATTTCTGTTCTGAGTTCAGCTTTTTCAGTTTTCACTTCTAATAGCTTACTCCTGTCTTGCAGTGTCTCTTGAGAGAAACATCCTGCACTGCTGTTTGCAGTGTTTTAAGTGTTTGGCTGAGCTACTATTCTGCCTGTGTAATTGCCTGCTTCTAATTGCTTTCACCTGCTAGCTCCAGCAGTATTCCCTGCTAGCTTCCTACTAATTCTGTTGCTTCCTTTTTCCTTTCTGTTTCCTCAGGGGGGGCGCAACATGCATACCAGCAGAAACACGCTCACAGTGGCTTACACGCGCGCACACATGCTTACACGGTTTACAATCGTCTTATTCAGGTTAAAACGCGCACACTAGTGCAAACAGTGTTACAAGTCTGCCAACAGGCTCCCACATGCTCAGTCTGCCTTACACGCACGCACATTGCCCTACTCGCGCTTCATGCCACGCACACGTGCGAATGTGCACTCAACAAGAAACTTTGGTGTAAGCAACAGTGTACACCTTCCATTTCTTGACTTTCCCATGCTTATGTTGTGGCACTCCTCTTTCCATGATATGTGTCTGACATCTGTCATGTAACACTAACCTCCAATGAACTGCATTTCTTTCTACCATTCCCCCCTGTGATGTCACCTATATCCTACTCTATTCCTCCCCCTTATGTATCTCTTACACTACTCAGAATGTGCTCATTTGCTATGTGACAGTGGAATTCAGTATCCTAACACTCATTTACATCAGATTGCCTACTAATGCTTAGTTACATGTCTTAGACTCAGCTTCCCCCCTTAGCAACCACTAAACGGTGGCCATGTTGTTTTTGGTCTGCTGGTGCCTGCATTGTAAATCCATGTATTGCATAAAACCCACATTTGTGGGTTTATAACTTTCATTTTTATGTTTTATACAGCGCAGCCCATTTGCGCGGGGCTGTGCTGCGTTTAAACATCAGCGAAAAAAATATATTTATTTTTCATATTTGCATCGGGGTACCTTGCCAATGGCCACATATTTGGCCATTGGCATGCTGCCTGACACATATGCACCCTTTATTTGGAGCTGACATGGCTCCGTTGTGGTTTTTGCAGAAACGTACTCAGTTGTCAACTGAGTACATTTCTGCAGCTAAAACGGCTCTTACACAGGCTGCTTTGGGCTTCGTGGATCACTAATCTACCTCATTTGCATGCCTTTGGGCTGCAAGTGAGGTGATTAGCATATCCACGCCCACTCCGTGTAAGAGACGTTTTAGCTGGTCTCTTACACAGACTTTAGGGCTGTTCCTGGATCGCGAAGGCTGCATGGAGTCTTACACTACTCTTAGACTCCGTGCAAGCCTTCGTGAATCCTGCCCTTTGACTCTACACATATCATCTTCATGCATTAGTTATTCCTGGAGATAAGGTATAGTTAATGGTTGGCGTAGTGTGCATGAACTTGATATTCAGATGTTCATCACAAATAGCATAATAAAAAGTATAAGAATATTAAGTTGTACATAGCAATTGTATGTACAGTCACAGTCAGTCTTAATAATCCTTCTGAGTAAAAACCTGGTAACAGTTCTATATGGTGTATAGGATCACTCCCAAAGTTTAAGCAGTAATACTCTTGATATATAATTTTGAGATAACTTTATTTATATTGGAAAAACGCAGTGCTGGTAGAAGAGAAACTTACGGGGATTCAATAGAAAACTATAAGTGCATTTATAGGGCAACTTGTCCACAACTATGAAGCAGAATTATACATGGGTGAGAAGAGAAGATGGTTAGGAAGTAGGATGGCAATGTGGGAACACTTACATGTGAAATCAGTATGATGTAGGTGATGACTGCATCAAGAGTGTTTACCCTGCACTGGCATCACCACTGCTGGCACAGAATACCTGGAATGCTGAACAGATAAAACAAAAAGATAGCTAGACAGACAGACATAGATATATGTTAACATTTTATAAAGAGGTGATAAGTAAGAATAATTAGGGATAGAATATGTGGGTTAAGGGGAATAGTATGAAGGCTACCAAGCAATAAAGGCCATGGGATTAACATTAGGCTTGGCCTTTGATTAACAGTTGAGATCATCAGGATGCCCGCTGGATAAAAATGAATGATGACCAGTGACAGAAACAAGAAGACCTGCATGTGATCAGCAAAGCAATATTCACTGATAAGCTCATCAAAGTATATTTCCAATTGGCACTGAAAGGTCTTCTCAAGAACTAATGCTAGTGCAATTGAATATCCGTGACATAAAAGACTTGCAAATGGAAGCCATACCTACACAGACATCTTAGAAAACAAGTGATTTGGAAAGTAAACCATTTAGACAAAAAGAGACAGAATGAAAGCTGATTTGGGAATCCATTGATAGAGTGGATACTGAGACAGGGTACAGTAGGAAATGGCTTTGACTAACAAAGGTGAACACAACAGTACCTAAGTCAACCAATGTGGTAGACAAGAAAAAGAAGGGGAAAAGGAATTATCTGAAATGGAAACTAGATGAGAGATAGACAGATGGCACGGAGGTGTCAGAAGGAACTAGCCTACAGGAATATGAACTAGAAGCATAGCAAGAAATACCTGAACGCTAAATGGGGAAAAGACAAGGATATAACATGGTGTCGGCATGCTAGGCATGAAGTCAATGAATTACACTCATCTGTTCAATTCTCTCAAACTCTTAGCACTATAAATCAGTTCTTTCTTCTTCTTTCAGCTTTTCCCAGTTAGGGGTCACCTAAGCGGAACTCCAGTCTGCTAATGATTGGCAGGAGATTTTTTTTTTTACGGTGCTAAGGTGCCAGCTCAACACCCAACCTTCAACTAAGGCACGCCCATTCACACATGTCTTTCGAATGCCACTTGACTGCAGAGCCAATAATAATGGTTGAACAAAGGTCCAAAAAATAGGGACAGATTTTAAACATCACTCTCATAAACTTAGAAAGTTACTAGATTAAAAGATTTTTTTTCTTTTTGTTACCATATATTTTATGAAGGATATGAAGTCTGAAACTCTAGTGACTGTCATTACATAATGAATTCAATCATCACTGACTTGCCAGAAAACCATGAATCTTATGAGAAACATACCAAAAAATATCAGACAAAAATCTGGACATTCTGCAAAAATCTGTATAGTTAGGTGGTATGCTTCTGTTCAATACTAAAGCCTTGATTTCGACCACCAATTAATTATTACATACCATTAATACTTTCAGAGATTAAACTTTTCAAATAAAGAGAAATAAGGCTCTACAAGCTGTTACAGTTATGTAGTATTTAGTTCAGGTCAGGTTTGTTACACATGTTTGGAGCTGGCCCTGGATGGCGGGGAAACGGGAAGAGGTAAAAAAAAGTATGCAGCAGAGTGAGGAACCCTGAGACAGAAAATGCAATAACCACCAATATTTAGCCAAGTACTGGGGAGAATTAGTATTCTAAAAGGAATTGCAGTGCAAACCTTGATGTTGGCAAACTTGGTGAAAAGTTACACAGCTAGGAATCAAAATGGTAGGGACAACAAGGGTATTTCTCTGACCAGATCAGGGTAAATAACATTAAGACAATAACAACATTGTTAAAAGGCATAAATGTCAGAAGGCAAATTACACTTCCAATAGCATGGCAAAGTTAAAATGCTTAGGTTGTATCAGTTGTGTATGAGGCTATGCTAAAGTATGTTTTTTATCAGTGTTGCCCCATTTTTCATTTGGCAGTAGAATGCCACAGACCCAATCATCAGTCTGCAACTCTCCAAGTACTACTTTTACTTTATTTCCATATAAAATAATTAGAAATAGGTAAAACAATTACTTGTGAGAGTAACTCTATCTAACCTTGAGGATGTCAGTGTGACATAACTGTCACAATCAGCCATCACAGTGAGGCAATAATAGGACATCAGCTGCCAACAGTGGTTCTAGGATTATTCAGAAAAATCCCTCACTTCACTATTGCACTAACTTCTAGTTAAAGAGGTTGCTGGGTAGTTCTCAGGTTTGAGTAGAGTTATTTTCCATCTTTAAGTATGGACTGATCCATTCAGAGGAGTGAAGCCAGCCTTTTATGCAGCTGAGATGAAGGTAGCTCTGCTAGATCAAAGAAATAGAATCCATAGGGGCAATGTGCTAGTCTACACTTCAGTGCTGTCTGGAAGAAAGATGTGACTCAAGTACCCACATATGCAAATGTTGACAGCCATGGGGCAAAAAGATGCATCATTCCCACAGGTCACATGTAGAGTAGAAATATTTGAAGTGTACTGGGGTAAAATAAGACAGAACAAGTGAACAAGCAGCTTGATGCTCATCCAAAAAAGTGAAGAACCCCCACCGAAAAAATAACAGGCCTTATTCAAATAGATTATGGAGAAACAGATACAGCAGTAAACAATTCCTTTTTCAGTTTATACATTCATTTCCATAGTTATATAAAATAAAAAAAATGTTTATATGTAAACAATTAAAACATTTTTAATTGCTTTTATGCGTCATTTGTTTAATGAGCTAAGACATTGGTTGGTATTCAATACAGCACTATTAAATATCACATTACATTAAAAGCAAGAAAGATGAGCATGCTTTTCACTTGAGAAATTTTTACTCATTTGAAAAGACAGATTGTCACCATCTAAAATTTATATTTCTACTTCAAGGCATAACTGTGCAGACACACTAAACCTACTAACGCTGTCAAGACAAAATGTGGTAAATTAGAATGTTATCTTTAAGCTATTTCAAAAATACTAATATGGTTGGGTTTTGTTAGAATTAGACCTTGAGCCTATGATTTTTCTATACCTCATTATTCATTTATTACTATTCCTTCTCCAGCAAATTCATAATTAATATTTTTTCTTTGTATGACTGCTTAAGATATGAACAGATTAAACTTTTAGCCTGCTGACACATGCTTATGCAGTTACAGCTACAGAAAAAAGGACTCTAAAAGTTTAATTATTACATGAAGTTATATTTAACCAGAACAGTCTTCAAGCACTATGGCCTTCATTTCATTTATGACTTACCATTACAGCAAAGAGTATCGAGTAAAAAGAAATGTGATGGGAAGCATCTTCTTTCATACAAAACATGTGATACTATTAGTTTCTTTAGGCTATTTTCAGGAAATAAATGCAAATTGACTAGATCTTGTTCAATCATAACAAAAAATCATTAAAGTAATAAAAATAAGCTGGCAAAATGCAAACTGGTACTACATTTCAATATGCATAGAAAACAGCACAGGTTTCATTTGAAATAACTGGGTCTATATTAGATCAGTGAATGCTTAAACAAGCGAATGCTGATTGATCGACCTTATGTAAGCGAAAGCTTAGAAGCTCGAACTGTCAGATCAGCGATTTTTTTCCTAGGGAAAAAAATCGCTGATCCAAATCACATACACACAACACAAGCACACCAAACAAACAGAAATCCACACACATACACCTAAAATCTGAAACCTAACCCTACACTAAACGATGCACACACCACTAACTATCCACTTACCTTAAGCCAAACCCTAACCCTAAGGTCCGTCACTATCACACACTCACCTCACCCACTCCCTAACCCTATCTCACCTAAACCCGCCCTAACCCTCACGTCCACACAATCACACACATACCTAACCCGCGCCCTAACCCTAACTCACCTAACCCACCCTAACACTCACATCCACACAATCGCACACTTACCTGAATCTGACCTGTAACTTTCTACCACAGCACTGAAAATACCGAAGCAACAGAAACGGACAACCAAATTCTTTCCCTAGAAAAAAATTCAGGTTTCTGTTGCTTTGATATTTTGACCATTCACTTAAATAAGGCTGATCAATCAGCGTTCATTTGTTTAAGCATTCACTGATCTAATATAGACCCAAATAATTATATATATATATATATATATATATATATATATATATATATATATATATATATATATATATTTAGTTCAGAATGTCGACCATTCAGAATGCCGACTTTCATATGGCTGACACCATATGATCGTCATCCTGAAATAGTACCATTTACTTACCTGTAAACACAGTAAATTGTGTTATGCAGGGGGGCAAGCCCCCCCACGTGGTGCAGCTGTGACCCCCCCCACCCACATCCCCTGCTACTTAAATATTCTCACGCCAAGATCACACTACAGTGCAGGAAAGGGGAATCTCCCAGTCCTGTATTGTAGCGGGATCTTCGCTATCATTTGTCAGCCTTTCACACATTCGTTCATATGGTGTCGGCCATATGAGTTTCGAACATTTGAAAGTTAGAAAAATGAAGGGCTCCCGTATATATATATATATATATATATATATATATATATATATATATATATTTACATAAAAATATTTATACACATATTTATATATATTTATATGTATTGTAAAAGTAGAACTGTTTCACATTGCATCTATAATTTATTTATTTATTTGTCTGTTATTTATTTGTGTTTATAAGCTGAGAGGCAGAGAATGATTAATCTGTGCTACATGCAAATACACACACACACACAGACACACACACACACACACACACACACACACACACACACACACACACACACACACACACACACACACACACACACACACACACACACACACACAAGCATGCACACACACAAATCCATACCCAAACACAAGGTTTGAGCTTTTAGTATTCTCAGCCTAAGCCTGGCATATATATGCAAAATATAAAGGACTATGAGCAGGTCCTTAATCACAACTGGCTTATTATGTGTTCTAGGCATTGATGCCAAAACATTCACCTTGAAAGTGAAGCACAAGAAGTGAATCTTGGCATCCATGCATATCTCAAAACTGCACAGGTATTCTCAGAATATTCAGATTTTGCCTCATATTTTTGGTCTGTTCTTTATAAAAGGTTTGATTTTTTGGCAAACCACAGAGGATTGAAGTCATTACATTATGAGAGTCATTTGAGTTTCAGACTTTATATCCTTCAGAAAATAAGTGTTAAGACAAATCCTGTTATTCTAAAAGTTTTCTAGCTTTATAGGAGCAGCATTTAAAATCTGACCTTATTTTGGGGCCTTTGACCCCCCCCCCCCCAAATTCTTTTGGCTTTGTCCAAATTTCTTTTGATTAGAGGTTGAGAAGTATGCATACATGTTGAGAACACATAATAACTACCATTTACATGAGAAAACATGTAGGAATGTGAAGTGCACTACCAGTTCTGAAAGCTTGTAGTGTACTTAGCATTGTCAGTCAGACAATAGCACATCTCACAGTTTCTTTGCTTAAGAATTCTGGACAAATCCAAAAATAATGGGAGGACAAAAGATGAAAATCGGGGGCAGTTTTTAAAGCTTGTTCTTAGTAATTTACACAGTTAATAGTTTTGCATTTAAACAGTTAATAGTTCTGCATCCATATTTTCTGAATATTAAGATGTAAGCAGCTCTAATATTGTCCATTACTGACTGACTGTAATCCTTACAATTATGAGGCAAAATCAGGGGCAGTTGAGAGGGATTGACAGCAGACAGAATGAAGCTGTTTTACCTTGCTGTTGCTGTTCTTTGCCAGGTTGCATTATCCGCTCTTAGTCCTTAGCATGAGACCCAAACATTACAGCATTGGGGGGGTAACAATTTTTAAGCATCCTCTAAGAGCTGTTATTATTGGATATCACAAAAGGAAGTGGTTAATAAGTTATTTTACCCAATACTGGAATGCTATCATAACACTCCATGCACTACAAAAATACTCTTTTTACCCCTAATGTCTGTTATTCATCATTTCCCTCATAGCCAACTGACCCATTTGTTCCATGTCACCAGTGTAAGGGTTGAACAGGAGGAGCCATCATTCAGACAGCCATCCAGGGTGGCTCAAGATTTTCTTGCTGTGCTTGCATGCATTCCCCTTGAAAATACTTAGCAAGGCATCAGGGCTGGATGTACAATATGCTGTCTGCAGAGAATGAATGCTCACTTCTGAAAGAGATGCTCCCTCCAGTCAAGCCTCATTGTTAATTGTATCATAAAGTTGTGGTTTCTCTTGTTTCCACAGGAAAAGCTGCACTGCCCAGTGAGCCTTTAATTATGTGTAACCCTCTGCATTCTCAGTGGAAGCATGCTTGTTAGAGCCCTTCACTCATCTCTCTCCCTGCCTGACATCTCCAGTGCCGGAATAACTGATAGACCAAAACTGTCCTGGGTTGCAGATATGATAGATATCAAAATAAATAAAAGAAAATATAATTATATTGAATGAGATGGGAAGTTCAAAAAGAATGGAGGACAGTGATACATTATAAGTGAGACAGCACAGGAAATAAGTGACAAAGAGATGAGACAGACAGAATAAATTTTTATGAAAGTAGGGCAAAGTAAAATGAAGGCAACTGACTCAGTATGCCACAGTAGACAAATGTGCTATTAGGATGAAGGGAAGTTGGGAAAAGAGAGTGAATCAGTGATGGGATAACTAAATGGTTGGGTAAATCATGCATACAAGACAGTCATTGTTGAAGCATGTAGAGAAGGCATCTGCCTCATTGGTGGAATGAGTTGCACCTGGAGTGTTTCACAGAGTTCAGTTATCTTGCTGATAACATAAAATCTATGTCAATTGCAGTTCAATTTGCAGGTTGCTGCTCATATAGCAGTGGTGGTGATGTTGAAAATATACATGTAAATATCCTTCTTTAACATGGTAGATATTGCTCAAATAATTCATGGAGTTCTTTAGACTATTTCAGGGAAAACTCCATAATTCAGATAAAAGGAAGTTTGAAATGATTAAGTAAGACCCTAAAGATAAGGGTGATGTCATGTTTTGGTACAGCAAAGCCAAAAGTAACATGTTAGAGGAGACAGCTAATATAGCAGCAGTCATATTTTTCAGATATATGCAGCACCTTGGTCAAAATCGTTAAACTCTTTGAAGTTTCCCATAGCATTTCACCTCAATAAACCAATGCCTCTTGTAACTCACTTGATAAATGGGTGTTATAACACTCTTTAGATGATCAACTATCTACTATTAATTCAAGTTAATGCATAACTCTAAAATGTTCCTGATTTCCATTGATGCCCTTGATTTTATTTCTGAAGATTGCTCTGCCCCTGAAGAGGTACAATGATAACTCAAGTGAATTATAGTTAAGTAATATCACACATTACAGCTGTAGGACTTTTATTCTTCAAAACATGAACAATTCATGCAACTGTAAATTCTCTTATTCGGCTAACTTTCTAACTAAAATATAAGCATAGTTGAATGTGTTGCTGATTTTGGCTCTTTGACTCTGATGATCTTTTGCACTCTCATTCATCAATAAAACTGTTTTGAGTTACATCTTAACATTTATGTTGTAACAGCCATTAAAGAGCAGTGAGCAATATTATTAGATGCATGGTTAAATTGCAACCCCTTTATCCACCATTGTTCTGCACTGCACAAAAATTAAATGATATCTCCTGGGGGAAAAGTCATGCTTTCATGTTCCCTCCCATCTAAATCTGTGCCTGATACATGGCCATTTTCCTTCACCATGTAGTGAAGAGGCAAATATGAAACCTTGTGAACAATTTATGAATGTCAAACACAAACCCCATTACCATGATGCAGCCCTGGTATGTCTTTTTTTTTTGAAAATAAATTTTATTAAAATCATTTCTTAAGAGTACAATTATTAATAGAAAATTTAGTATTTTTTTTATTTTAAAGATAAAAAACAAGAACATTAATATAAAAATTCAAAGAAAAAAATGAACTATGTACATTGATGTCCGCAATACTATAAATAAAGTTAAAAAAGTGAATAACATAGGAGTGATACTTTTAAATTATTAATTATCCAATAAATCAATTATATTCATCCACTGAGTATACACTGCTGTATTCTTAAAAGATCTTGACTTAAATGTCATCAATTCTAACTTGGATACCTTCAAGAGAAGATCCTTAAAGTTTTGAAAGGAGGGAATTTTTGATGATTTCCAATTTCTAGTAATTTCCTTCTTGTTTATGGACAGAACAGACCAAAGAAGCACATAGTTACTAGTTTTAACACAAATTGGGATTGGGGAATTAAATAAGATTAATAATTTTGTTAGAAGAAAGTTATCAGTAAATATTGCTTGCAAGAAATTATTAATATCTTCCCAGAATTTTTTCAAGTGCATGTAATCATAAAAAAAATATGTAACCTATCAGCATTCTGAAGCTTCAGGCATCTTCAACAAAGAATATTTTCTTTATACATCTTATTCATATTATACGGGGTAATGAAAGATCTATTTAAGAATCTCCAGGTAAAGATTTTCCGTCTAAGTGATGATGTAGTTTTACCTGCTGATTAAAGAATATCCAATTTATCATTATCTGAAGGATTATTATTATCAATATCGGAGAAGTATTTCCAATAATTATCAAGAAATGTATCTTGATCTAATTTGATAGTTTTATATATATAAATTTGAAAGACTCATTTTAATTAAATTATTTTGTTGGGTGATAACAATAAAGTATTGAATGAGTTTGGGAATTAAGTTTTTAACTGAGGAAGGTATCAAATCAAATTTATTTTTAATATAGTTTCTAGCTTCTTGTAATTCAAGCCATAAAAATGAATCAATGTTATTATCCACCAATAAAGTATCAATAGATTTTAACTCATTATTTTTTTAACATTTGACACCAATAAATCAAATGTTTTTGTTCAAATATTGACATTTTATGATAATTTGAAGATAAAATAACCCCTTGTATATATGCAATGGGGAAATAAGGAATAACCAACATTCATATGAGTGAAATCTAAGGATGACATCTTTAAAGGATTTTAAAATAATATTCATATAGTTTGACATAAAGTATTGGGTAGGGCAGAGCATAAAATGCTCTTTTAATTTCCATATGATTGTATTTACTAAATTTAACTTAAAGAGATCATTATTATTGTTTAAGTTTTGTGATGAAGAGAGAATAAAATCTTTCCATTTTGCTGAGTAATTACTATCAATAAGGTAGAAAATAATTTTAATAACTGAGGAAATTGAATATATTTCTAAATTTGGAAATGCAATACCTTCATTATTCAAGCTATACATATGGTACATTAAGGATACCCTGGGTTTAATTGGAAACCAAAGACATTTTTTAATCATTGTGTTAAATTTCCTAAGTATTGTATAAGGTGGAGGAATAGAAATAGATTGAACTATATATAAGATTTTTGGAAGAAGAATCATTTTAATGATTGATAGTTTATCTTCTATTAAGAATTTTATTTTAGACCATTTTTGTATTAATTTGTCTATTTCTTTTAAACTATTTTCAAAATTCAACTTTTGTATTTCTTTTATATTATTGGCAATCATTATACCTAAATATTTTATATGCTGGGACTGAGGTATATATTTTTCATATTTATTTTGAATGTTATATTTTTTAGCCAGTTAATACGGTTTGTGTTTTGTCTTGATTAAAGTTAAGACCTGAATTATTTTGAAAGTGATCCATATCATTAAATAATTCTTGAATTGCTGGGTTCTTACCACCCAAAGTAATCAGAATGCCATCTGCAAACATTTGAATCTTGGAAGTTTTATTAAGACCTATATCAAAACCTTTAATAATATTACTATTTCCTTTAATCGGGTTCACCCAGGGTTGCATAACTAAAGTAAATAAAAGAGGAGATAAAGGACAACCTTGTTTAGTCCCTTTAGTAATAGGTATGGACTGGGATATGTTAGAACCAATATTTATATAAGCTTGAGAACCTGTATATAAGTGAGTGATAAGATTAATAAAATTATTTGAAAACTTATGTTTCTGTAAAAGAATAAACAGATAATTCCAACTGAATCAAAAGCACAGTTTATAGTTAAGTTAAGTTTTTAGTTGATTCAATTAATGCTATTATTCTCTTAATGTTATCAAAAATTGTTCTATTTATTATGAAACCTGTTTGATCTTCATCTACTAAATTAGGAAAAACATTTTTAAGCCTCTTTGCATAAATAGACATGAACATTTTATAGTCTGTGTTAAATAAGGCTATAGCTTTGTAAGAGTTACATTTTGTAAGGTCTTTTTTGGGTTTCAAAATAAGAGAAATGAATGTATATTTCCAGGATGGAGGGAACAAATTATTATTTTTTATATTACTAAAAACTGAGAGTAATAATGTTAGAGCTTAATTAGGTAAAATTGTGTAAATTTCCAGGATAATACAATCATTACCAAGTGTTTTAATTTGTTTGAGTGAATTAATTTCTTATTCAATGTCTTTTAATGTAATTTGTCTGTCCAATAGTTTTATTTGCTCTTCTGTTAGTTTTTTTGTGTTCTTATTAATAAATTCTTGAATTTCATTCTTTGAATTTGTTAGTGTAGAAGATTGGTTAAGCTTAAGAAAAAATCTCTAAATTCATTCTATATGTTATGTAAATCTGATACCTTTTTTTTCTTTTGAGGTGAATATATTTCTTTAATATGGTTAAATTTGCTTAATTTTTTTCACTTTATTGGCTAAGAAGCTCAAAGATCTGGGATTTATTGAAACATGAATATATTTAATTTTTTCAAGACTAATATTTTTTATGGTTTAAGATTTCAAGATATTTCTTATTTAAAGCCTTTATCTCTTCTAGTTTAAATTTTTCTAATTGACTTTTTTTCTTAACTCAAGATTCAAAATATCAAGCTTGGTTTGTATTTCCTTTAAATCTTTATCCCATAAACATATTTTTGTACCAATCGATTATTCTGCCATACAAGGATGCCTTCATTGCATCCCAGACAACTATTTCAGGTGTGCTAGTATTGGTGTTAAATTCTAAAAAAACTATGAACTTCTTTTAATATGAAGGAATTAAAATCTTTTAATTTAGTAATATATACTGGTATTTGTTTTATCTGAACATTAGAATGTGTATAAATATGCATTTTAAAGGATATAGAGTTATGAACTGAGATAGGACAAGAAATAACTTCCATATTACTTGAAGAATCAGTTAAACTATTAGAAGCAAAAACTCTGTCTATTTTTGACAACGTGTTATGTTTATGTGAAAAGAATGTATACACTAAGGATTTTGGATCAGCATAGTTGTTTATGTCTTTCAATAAAAAGGAATTTGAAAATTCTTTTAAAAGTTTAGCTGAACTTGAAACTCTTCTATTGCCTTTTCAGGTAGAGTCTGGACTATCAAAAATACAATTAAAATCACCAGCTAATATAATATTGCCTCGATAAAATTGAACAATATGGTCTATATGTTGTTCAGCTGAGCTTTGTCCAAAGCCAGGAATCCAGTACATGTTAATTAGAGTGAAGATTAAGTTATGAAACTCTATGACAACTGAAGCTGCCATACCTTTATTATCTTTGTATGATTCTATAATTTTAGGTTGTGGTAATTTTTTATTCCAAAGTATTGCAACATCTCTTTTTTTTTGTAAATGTTCAGAACTAATGAGTTTTGAAAAGGATTTAGATTCTAACTTGGAAACATCACTCTCTAATAAATGAGTTTCTTGCAGAAAAATTAATTGCGATTTATTCAACTGGAGATATTTAGTTAAAGATCTTCTCTTGTTGGGATTATTCCAACCATTTATGCTAAGAGAAATACAATGTAAAAATGTAATGTCTTAAGAGTATTGTGGGGCAAAACATACTGATTATAGCTTTCAATAAACTTAGAACTAAAGGCAGTTACTAGTAAAATATTGGACATACAACAATATATACAGTGTAAAACATAGGTAAAAGATTCTAAAATTGAAGTTATATGAATATACATATAACTTTCTACTATACTTGTTTTAGCAAACATCAAATAGCATACGAACAAAAAGTAACAGCAATTTTTTATAACAATGAATCCCTCAGAAACCCACCTAGAGTTAAAAACTCCTAATTTGAGTGACATAAATCACCCAAATTAACAAACCAACTAGCAGCAAGTTTCTATCAAGCTCCACCTAAGTATGAACTATTTCATAATTGAAAACATGGCATGTGAAAAATACTGTCTGTAATAAGTAAAAGAAGAAGCCATCATATAATCTATATTAGATTAGCTATTTGACAAGATAACTAAAACTGAATTGCAACAAAGATTAATTTTTTAGAAGGTTACAAAAGAATAACATTATAAATTAGCTATAATATAAGAATGTGAAATCATAAGGGCCATTTTAATGACTTCACTATAGAGATGTGATTTACTAAGATCTTATTCTTTTGGCTTTTTCCCGGTTAGGGGTCGCCACAGTGGATCACCTGTCTGCTCATGATTGGCAGTGGAGTTTTATGGTGTCGGGTTGCCAGCCCAGCGCCCAACCTTCCACAGATGGTACACACACACTCACACACACATGCACTCATGCCTAGGGCCAATTTAGAGTGTCCAATCCACCTACAGCACGTCTTTGGGATGTTGGAGGAAACCGGAGCACCCGGAGGAAACCCACGCAACCACAGGGAGGACATGCAGACTCCACACACAGGGCACCCCAGCCGAGAATCAAACCGGTGAGCCTCTTGCTGTGAGGCAGCAATGCTAACTGCTGCACCACCGTGGCTGCCCAGTTGTGATTTACTAAGATAATAAGTCTATATTGTTGAAGTGGACACTACAGTCAGCTTAGAGCAAAAATACTACACATTACAGAGGAAGACTTATATCAAAGTTGCTAGCAATTAACTAAAAATGTAAGTTGTATAACTAAATAAATCTAGTTTTACTTTTAATTCTTAAAATTATTCTATTATAACCAGGAAAAATACCAAAGTAATCTTTAATAAGATATATTATAACTTTACAAAGGATAAAATCTATAAGGGTAAACCAAAAATCTATTTAAATAGATAATTTGCCTATACTATAATCATAGAAAGTATAATATACTTCCTATTATGCAAGCATTCAGTAAAAGCTATATCCATCTGAATATAAAATATGAAATAAATGAACTGCTTATATATCATATATAAAGAGCAAAATAGAAATAGGTAAAGCAGCTTTTTAGTAACGTTCTATATACATATGCATACATTGTGTCCAGCCATTTTTATTACCATTAATTTTTACATGCTTAATAAACAAAAAACAAGACTACTAATAATAAAACACAATATAGACTCAACTATTAGAAATGTATAAGGTAGTACTGTTACTTAGCACCTTGTAATAAAACTATATCAAGGCTGCATTAGGCTAATAGAAAGTTGTTATTGCAGAAGATATTTAGATCTTTCTTTCCATATCAGCACTAGGAGAAAAAAAAAACTTCTCAACGTAGTAGGAAAATGCCAGACAACAGTTATAAAACAAGTATGCAATCATTGAATGAATGAGAAATTATCAATATATCTACACTTATATACAAATACAAGTATTGATATATACAAAGAAACCGAAAAAATTAGATATCACTTGTGGCACTAGTTATTAAAATAGCAATACCTATAAATAGGATAAATGTAACAGTTTATCAGCAACTATTAGTTCTATGTTATAGCCACTAAAAATATCTAAGCATGAGATGAATTTTTAGCAAACAAGTGATTTCCAACTGCAGTATTATTATGTTAGAACATATATATCTATTTATCCATAAAATGATCTTTGTTATAGTTATTTTTACAGAAAAAGCTGATCTCTCTCTGTCCAGCGAGTATATAAGTATAACTGATACTTTCCACTCTAAAATAATGTCTATCTTACAGTCATCCAAGTCCTTAAAAGGGATTTTGCAATGTTGTTACCTTTCATAATATAATAAAAAGTATGAACAAGTTACTGTGCAGTTGAGAGAAAGACAGATATTTCCTTTTAAAAATGTCTGCCGAGCTGGAGTTGACATCATATGGCTCATTGAAGTTCAGTTTGCTGTGTTCTTTTTTCCAAGCTGTAAGATATGCGAGCACTCTCAAACTTTTCAGTGGGAAACTGCAAACAATTCAGGGAACAACAGAGTGTATTTTACATCTCGAGATGCCCTGGAAACACATCGGCAACTGTGCAATGCCTCAACAAACAGCACAGCAAACAGAGGCAGAAAGGAAAGGAAAAATAAAATAAAAACTAATGCAGTTAATGTATTTAAAGGCATATACAAGCAAGGGACTATAAATGGAATATATTACTCTTTAATACAACAGAATGTGTTTTAATGTAAGTTAATAAGTAATATATTCTATGAATTTTTAGAAATGACTATAATAAGGAGAACTGAATAATTATTAGAGATATAGGATAAAATCATATACTAATGGCAATAATAAAAATCTAATAAACTATTCAGGACAAAAGTACCAACCAGAAACACAACATAATACAGAATATATCAACACTCACCTGTTGATCCTTTTTCATTTTCCAAGACTATTGGGTCATAAAAAAAAAAAATACCTTATGTAAGGAAAAAAAGAGTAAAAACCTTGTTGTAGAAAAAACGTTATTTTTTAAGTTTCTTCTTGTGGACAACTGTTTTCCTGGTTTCATTTTCAGCAATTATTTTAAGACTTGAACTAATCCAGTCCATTTCATCTATTTTTTCCAGTATTTTGTTAGGTAGGTATGTCTTTATTGCTATTATATATCCCATTTTCTATAGATGAATAACCTACAGAGTGAAGTTCTTATCACCATCAGAAGTGCTTCAACTTTACCAAATTTAAATAATAATTAAACTTCTACTTTTTTGCTGAGTCTCATGTTACCTGCCTTGTCAGTTCTTAACTTAACTCAGACTACTTCTGGGATTAGGCCTGGTTTATGGAAAGAGGCATCCTAAATTTGCAGATATGACACCATTTAAACACATTACTTTGTTAACGGCAGTGAACTTTTCCCTACCTGTTAGAGAAGGATTTCTCAGATATATCAGTTTTTATCCTTCTCTGCCAAAAATACACTTATATAAATGATGTACTTGAGGATTAACAATAAATCAGCATTCAGCATTGTATCAGTCTTAATCTCTACATACAACTAAAAATCAATGATTCTTTGGCTGCTGTACACCTTGTATATGCAGTATTGGTTATATTATCAAACACTGATCATTCCAAATACAAACAGTGAAAGAACAATTAGTTGAGACTGAATATAAAATGATCAAAAAATAACTAAAATTAAAACTCAGTTTTTGCAGGGGGTCAAGGGCCCTTCACACCATACCCTCTGCTAATTTTATATACCAATTCCAAGATCATACAACAGAAGGACAATGCCAAATTCCCTTACCTCTCTGCACAACAATCTCACACAAAAGGCTTCCAGCAAAATTTCCATTGAAAACAGTATTTGTTCATGTGAGGCTTTGCTGTTATTCTGAAAGTGAAAAAAATCTCTCATATGAGTAATCCATATATCAGACTACAAACATGATATTTTATTTTGCTTTTTATATTTTTTCTGATAACATTTTTAATAGTATCACTCTCAAAGTACATTAAAATAGTGCCATCTTCATACAATCAAATAACTGCATGATTTCACTTTTCTTAATTTCACTCATTTTTCTGGAATTCATCAGCTATGAATTTGCTTTATATACATAACATACCTATGACTGGAATTAAATAACATATAGCTTATATCAGCATCCAAATAAAGGAATATAATTTACATTGTTATGATTTTAAATAATATATGTATGTATAAGCATTCACTTTCTTATTTTAATATCACCAAAATCATCGAAAGTGAAATTTTGATAGTAATGATTAACTCCCCAGTGCTCATTTCCTACACATGCCAGGGCACTAGGTAGTCACAGCTAAGGGTTTCACTACATTATATACAAGCTACAGAGAAAGCTAAATAAAGATAAGCACCCATTAATCAATTTATGAAAATGACTTGAAATGCAACAGCCCACCAATACCCGCCCAACACACGCACACAGTAGAGTTCAACCCATTTTCAAACTCATGATTTGAGGTTCCAAGAACAAGAGAAAACAAAGGCAAATCAAGATCTGGAGGTCCATCCTTTAGGGAGCCATTAGGGTTGCCTGAACCCTGTTGTTGACATCTCTCTTAGGATGGTATTTATGATGTGCCTGACCCTCGTCACAGATGGAGACTGAGTGAATTCTATTAGCAGAGTCCCACAGTGCTCTTCCTGTTTTGGTCCATGCATCAGTGTGCCCA
The DNA here is from genome assembly GCF_019279795.1 of Protopterus annectens. Classification (NCBI taxonomy): domain Eukaryota; kingdom Metazoa; phylum Chordata; order Ceratodontiformes; family Protopteridae; genus Protopterus; species Protopterus annectens. Next base: position 1,578,861,501 of record NC_056735.1, read on the forward strand.
CAATGAAGGTTTCAACTTATTGATGACTTGGTGAGCTGGCCATGATTTGCATAGCCACCCCTCGTATGAGGGTATGTGATAGAGCATAGCCAGCTCTTTCCTGTCTCCCACCCAGGATGGGCACACACATTTTCTCCTGCCAACTCTGTCAAGCACCTGTCAGGCTGATTGGATAAGGGTCACCCTGGAATAAGGGTCACCCTGGAATTTATTAGTGCTTTTTCCTGTGTGTTACTGGAGCTGGCTTTGAAATGATGTTATTGATTTGGTAAGTCTAAAAGAAAGGTCACTGTTAGGTCTTTCTCCCACAGCAATAGCAAGTGGCTTTTGCTATTCTCATCTCTTTGATGCTTTGGGTAGAATAAGTGGCAGCATTCTAAAGTCCTACATTTCATTCAGGAAACACATCTGTCACTAAGGCAACAAATTCTTTACTATATTTGTATTTATATTTGAGAAGTACAGGCCTGACATGACAAGTAGTAAAGTTGCAAATCAGTAAGCAAAAAAAAAAAAAAAAAGTGGTCAGTAAGAGGCAGGCTAGAAAATCGGATATAGGTTCATAGGTTGGTACTAGGCTACTGGCCTTGGGGCATACACAAGCCTAGCCATAACAATTCCCTGGCTATTTTTTTCTCACACTATTTACTTCCCTGGACCCCTGTCTATCAGGATGACTGACATGGTCCCCGTGGTGAATTTCCTTTCTTCCATCCAATCGTCAAGGTTCCTTTTGAAGAGGGCCAAAGAGGTGCTCTGCTTGACATGTATGGGCAGTCTACTCCAGAGTCTGGGGAGTCTCTGGATAAGGAGCCTATCCCTCCAGCATGTTTTGTATATTGTGGTGACAAGGTTAAGATCCCTGGAGCATGTGGCTTTGAGGGATTGGGATTTCTTTAAGTGTAGCATGTCCAGCATCTCTGGGTTTGACATGGCCTTGTATGTTAAGCAGAGATTGCCTCTGAGTAGACAATATTTGACAGAGTATAGCATAGGGCCTCTGCTTTAGGCCTGTGATTCTTTTAGTGAGATATTTCTGTGACCTTTCCAGTTGTTGCAGATGTCTTGAGAGGTACATACCAAATGGGGCGTTGTATTCTATAATGGGTCTAATGAGGGATGAGTACAGTGGGACAATGGCCTCTTTTTTTCTCGATGAAAAGCCCTTAGTGATGAGGTGTGCCACATAGAAGGATTTGCTGACTGTTGTGGCGATGTAGTTATCAAAGGTGAGACCATTGTCCACTTGTGTCCCTAAGTCTCTTATCACACTTTTGGTCTTTAGTGTACTGCCACCTATGTGGTAATTCATGGGTACATGTTTTTTTCCCAAAGGGGATAACTATACATTTCTTGGCATTGAGCTTGAGCCCATGGCTCTGGCACCAAGCATCTGTTTCTGTAAGGCCCTTTTGTAGAGTATCCACATCATTTGAGGATTCAATAATGGCTCCCAGTTTGCAGTCATCTGCGAACTTTGTTAGCCAGAGTACCATAGTGGTGGCCTGTACTTCAGAGAAGTAGATGCCAAACAAGAGCAGTCCCAGGAATGAACCTTGAGGTACTCCACTTGTCACTTGTCTGGATCTGGATTTGGAGTCAGCTACTTTTACAGTTGGATTCTGTCAGTAAGCCAGTTGGCAACCCATCGAGTGATGTAGGGATTAATGCCCAGCTTAGTACGTTTATCTATCATTCCAGAGTGGGGGATGGTGTCAAAAGCCTTGGTGAGGTCCAGATAGGCTGTGTGGACTGCCTTACCCTTGTCCACGGCTCTGGAGACTGATTTGAACAAGTCAATCAGGTTCAGGAGATAAGATCAGCCCTTCACAAACCCAATGGGGTCCAGTGTTTGAAGGCTGCCAATGTCTTTGTTTATAAGTTACATGATAATACACTCCATGGCCTTGCAGATCAGGCTCATCAAGGTGGATCCCCCCCTTGTGGAGTGGGATAACTGTAGCTGTGTGCCACTCAGTGGGCATGAAGCCTGAGGTGAGGGTATGATTAAACATGACACTTAGGTGAGGTGCCAGTTCATTTTGGAGTTAATGTAGTACACAGCCTGGGATGTTATCTGGTCCCATGGATGCTGTAGTCTTAGCTTTGGAAAGTGCATTGTTTTACCTGTGTGGCCATTATTACCGGAATTTGGCAATCTTCTGGTATTGAGATGGGCCGTTTAGGGGGTGAGAGGAGGGTAAAGTTGGCACTGAATCAGTCTGCCAGGATATTGGCAATATCCTTGGGATCAGTATAGTTAATGCCATTCTGCTGTAACTCAGAGCAGTTCTGAGCATTGCCATGTAAATTTTGACATAGTTATGGAATGCCTTCTGGTTGTCTTTGGAATCTTTGGCAATTTTATTTTCATAACTAGCTTTGGAGGATTTTATGAGGGATCTCAGCTTCTTACTGAGTCTGGTAAGGGAGTTTTTTGCATCCTGGGATTTTCCTCTTTTCTGCAACAGTTTCTTCCTTTTGTTGTAAAGTTTGTTTATAGCAGGGGACCACCAGATTGGTTTCCTTTTTTTGGAGGAGAGCATCTTGGTTATTTGGGATGGCATGATTCATACATGAGTGGATGTGCTCGTACAGTGCCTTAGTGTAGGACTGAGCAGTCGAATTTCAGTTCCCATCTGCAAGGGTGTCATGAAGTTTGTCACTTCTGACTTCAGTTGCATGAACTTGGCATTGGAGACGTCTTTATGGAGGTTTCCTTACTGGAGGGTGGGGGGTGGTGTGTGGATGTTAAAGGTGATTAGGTTATGGTCTGTCCTGACAAACAAGGGGGTGACCATAGGTGTGGAGCATCAATTTCCCATGTTGGTAATGACCAGGTCTAGGATATTGGAGCCCATGGTGTGACTATGGATTAGTTGTTCCAGGGCATTGGAATTTATGAATTCCAAGAACCATTGGGCAAAGGTGTTGGTACACAAGTAGTTTTCCCAGTTAATGGCAAGGTAGTTGAAATCACCCAGTATTAGGGAGTCTGGTTATATCTTAATATTTTCCAGTATGTTTAGGAAGGTGTAGTGAGAATCTTGGGTCATGGTGGGGGATCTGTAGCAAGCTACAATTTGGATTGCAGTCTTACCTAGTGTTTGTTGCACCTGGAGAATTTCAGATGCATCGTGTTGGGCAACTAGCCTGGTGGTGTGAATATCCTTGGTGAATATGGACACTCCTCCACCTTTAGTGTTTTGATCCTGGTTTGGTGGCCAAAAAGTGTGGTAAGAGTTGTAGCCTGGTATTGCATGGGGTGCACTCTGGAGCCTTGAACCAGGTCTCAGTTACTGCACAGATATTGATGTTCTCCATTTTTAGGAGTGCCTCAAGAGAGTGCATTTTGAGGTTTTGACTTCTAGCATTGAGTAGCATTACTTTCAGAATTTCCATGCTTGTACCTGTTACGGTGATGGTTTTTGTCCTTTGAATTTTGCCTAAAAAGGGCACTACAGGCATGGCAAGAGCCTTAGCCAGTAACCTGAATCCTAGAGGCGACAGGTGCAGACCATCTCTGGCAAAGCATCGTGGTCTGTCGATCATGTCATCCCAGGCAGACAGATACTGGATCCCCTTTGAATGACACCAGAAGCTTAGCCAATTGTTGAAGTCAATCATTTTGTACTTATATTGCTTTATCATTCTGGGTGAAGGCAGGATGCTACTCAGGGCTATGGTCATACCTGCCTGGGCCACATAATCTGAGAGCTCTTTCATGTCTCTTTTCATGTAGTCCAGGGAGGTACATCTCAAGTCATTCACTCCAACATGGACAATGACAGAGTCATATTTGTATTTGTTGTGGAGTGACTATAGTGCATGCATTATGTGGCAGATCCTGGCACCTGACAGACAGCTGACTGTAATTTTCTCCTTGTTCAGCCACAGAAATGAACACTAAAGTGGCTTTGATGTGTTAAATCTACAGTTGAAGAACAGCATCAGGAGAAAATGTTTCATTATACTGAAAAATTAATTGTATTGGTTAAAGATAAAATATTTACTGGTCAGATGCAAACTGTGAAGCATTTCTTAACCCAAACATCCTTCAATGCTATTGAATCATAGTTGGCAAATGCCCAATTAATCTTGAACCCAAATAAAACTAAACTCATGCTCTTCCACTCCACTAAATTCAAAATCCAATCCACTTACGTCAACTTAACATCCAGTAATGAGCCTTTGATTGAACCAGTACCATCCACTCAACTTCTCGCTGTTGTTATTGATCAAAATCTTAAGTTTGACTTACACATTGACCAGACTGTGAAGAAGTACACAAGAAAATAGATAACTTATACAGATGCAAAAACACTCCAGAATAAGCACAGCCAGAGCTTATCTTCTGTCAACTTTACTATACACCTCACCCATCCTTAGCAACCTCTCCAAATCAGACCTAAGCAAGCTAGATGCCTACTATAACAAGATAGCTAAATTTGCCACTTTCTGTCCTCCTAGAACCCATCATTGTAAGACCATAAGACAAATATCTTGGTTATAACTAACCCACCAACTCATTCTCATGCAACTCACTACCGCCAACCAAATGTACTATAAACCCGATAAAACACCAGCTCTAAAAGGGCTCCTCAATTCCCTTATAAGTACCCATCCACTAAGATTTACTAATAAAGCTTAATTGAATTAACCAGCAGTAAAAATAGCTCAGGTGACTGTCTATATTCCTACTACATTGTTAAACTGTGGAATGCCTTACCTCTTGAAAGTAGAACTATAACTAGTTTAAAAAACTTCAAGCATCACGATAAAGCCCACCTCATCAATTTCTGGACTTGTACATGTAGTGGGCATGGGTAGCCCAAACCTTAGAACTAGCTGATTTTAACATTTTAATTGTATATATAATGAGCATTGAATTTAAGCCATATGACTACCTTATGTTGTTTTTTTTTTCTTTGGCACTGTTAATATCTATCAGAGTTTAAGTCTTCAGTTTGCTAGGCTACCTGTATATAAGACTAAGTATTGTAACTGCACTCTTATTGCATACAGTGACCTTCCTGCTACTACTGTAAGAACTGTCTTCTAGAAGCATTGTTATACAAGATTATTGGTCTCGTCTCCCACTTGACCAATTTATTCTGTTCTAGTCTTTTTACCATTATGAATGTCTGTGACTATTTTTTTCTTTATTGTATTATACAATTTTCTTTCTACTAACAAAATAGTTTACTAACAATGTAGCTTTTCTCCCTGGGCCTCTGCTGAAAATGGATTGTATGCCCAGTTGGACTCTTCCAGTAAACAAATGTAAAATAAAAATAAAATAAAAATAAACACTATCTCTTTTACTGAATCAGGGAGCCTTCAGAAACCATGAAATTCTGGTCAGAGGTATTGCTACATAGATATGTCCATTAGATTGGAGTGCATATGCAATACCCTGGTGGTACTCCAGAGTTCTAGCTAACAAAAAGTAAAACAGTTGCATTAATGAAAGTAGTTTATTCTCTCAGCATGGAGAAAACTAAATTGCTTCATTTTAGGGCAAAGAGCAGATGGAAAGTCCATAAAAAAGTCAAATATTTCTTCCTTGACATTTTCTGTTGGGTAAGTTTGTTTTTTAGCAAATCATAGAGAGCAACGTAATAGAAACTAGCAGACTATTTTTACCTGCATATTATTTTCCAAAATCTAGTCTTAGAACAAAGTAGAAGCTGTCATTATGTTGGTGTTAGATGATCAGAAACAACTTAATCTATACCCAAAAATAATAATTTTATGTTCTTGAGCAAATCTTGCTTAACAGTTAAAGGCTTAGTACTTGGCCATTTATAGAAACCTATGGCCATTTGTAATTAAGGTGGTAAGATGAAGAAGTGTGATATTTGACATGAGAAAGACTATATTTTAATTAAATTAAGACATAACCAGAATTTTAATTAATTAAGCATTAGGAACTTGGAAATTTTTTAGAGAGACACTAAATGATTCCTCAAGTATTTGTTAGATAAAATCCAACTGTAAGGTGACAGTGACCACACATTAGCTTTCTGTAGCCCTTAAATGAAGTTTTTGTATGAAAAGATTGACTGGACTCTAGGAAATAAACTACATATATAACATTAATTCTTGTTGGTGCAGTTCCAGGTGACATATTAATCACATTTGTGGGGGAAATGCAGGATCATGGCAATTACATGTTTCTGAACTCATGATGTAGTAATACCAATCATTCTCTGTCCTCATTTATGCATATTTTAATTTTACTGCAAGCCAAGAAGATTAGGGGTAAAAGTGATTTAACTGTAGCTCTTTCTATACATCAAAGATGTGGGTTTTTAGAAATATTTGTTGCATAGTGCAAAGTGAAATAGCATGAAGGAAGAGCAATCAGGAAGGGGAGATTCAAAAAAACATTTAACATGACCATGCTTTGGGAGAAACAGCATGATATTTGTAATTTATACAAATGATTACCAACATGCAGCTCATTACATATAAAAATGAAAATAAACCTGACAGAGCAATTCAGAGACCGATAATTCCAGGTTATGCCACAAGGTGCACATCTATTACAAATGCCAGAATCTTTTGCTTTAAAATCAAACTAAGTGTCTAGGAATAGTAACAGATAAAGCTGAAAAGCAAGAGTTAGTAACCACTCTCAAAGCTAGTGCATACATTGCCATGCTTTCATCACCCTCTATAGTACATATGGGTCTACCAGTGGCTAGCATGCCATCACCTCCATGATCAGAACATTGTTAATATGAATGATGTGGATTAGGACATCATAAGTGAATTAACAGAAATGTGTCTTTCCCATTTATGGAATCAAAGTGCCTGCATGGACTTATCTTTGTAGAATTAAAGGCTTGTACAGCATTAGTCATCCTTGTAACGGGCAACTTATAGTTTCCAAAATGGTGCAAGGTAGTTTTTTTTCAAGAATTTTTTATTAGTTGATATTCCATAATGTTTTTACAGCAATAACCATATTTACATAATGGCATTAAGTGTTACTTATTCAAGGATAAGACATGTTCACATATACTCTCAACCAAGTATTTTTTAACAACAAAGAATTAGTTGTTCAAACTTAACTATATACAGTATTTACAATGTGTGTCCATATATTTATTAATTAATATGCTCTCCTTACATATATATATATATATATATATATATATATATATATATATATATATATATAGATAGATAGATAGATAGATATCTAGACACACACAGACACACAAACACATACTTATACACATAATAAAGTAAAATTATTGTTTTACACCATTACCCATCTTCAATAACTATACAATGTTGTCCTAGTATTTATATTTAAATGTTTTTATAGGTGATTTCTCTTTTATCGTTTCAGTATCTTTCTCCAAAATATTTCCTAGTATGGACAGGAAATCTGTAAGAGAAGAATATGCTTTTTGAAGCCATTTTCTTCTAACTGTTTTTCCTTGAAGCAGATAAAACTGTCCTTAAAAAATGGATATTGTGATTTTAATGAACGTTGGTATTTTATTATTCTATAGTATCATGTCTTTAATGATAGTAAAGTTATCAGACCACAGCATTCATCCAAATATTTGAACTTTCAAACAATGTTCTGGTAGTGATACACAATCATATATGATATGGTTACAGTATGCTTTTGTATTGAACTTGCATTTACAACTTTTATTAGAAGATTTTGTTATTTTATTCATTTTATCAAGTATGAAGATTGTTCTGTGCAAAATCCTCCATGTATAAATTCTCTTTTCTCTCCATATAATCATCTTTTTGTATTAGTTCCTTCCAACAAGGCCCTAGTTGCACAATATGATAGAATCAGACCCATTCTATTACTGGAATTTACTTTTTTATAGACAAAACTTTTTAATTCTCTAAACACATTCTTTGCATAACTTAAATCTGAATGATTACACATTTTATATGGTAAATAGTTAAGTATAACCCACATTTTGTAATTTGCAATTAATACACCATGTTCTATTTTGTTTATTGTTTGTCATTTACCATGTTCAGTTTGTTAGATTATCAATAACATTAATGCTTCCTCTATAATTAATAATTTTTATGTCCTCTAAATCAGATTTAATCATTAGTCCCTGACATTGTAACTTATTAGTGTCCGTGTTTAGATTAAATAAATCTGTACATTCGTCAGTCTTTGTTTTATTAAACTGAAATGCTTTGGTTTTATTCCCGTTAAATAGTTGAACGTAGTTTGGTAGTTGAACTACTTGATTTAACACTACCTAAAAACTTCTTCATGTTCGGTGAAAATTACTACTTGCAAACAGTCGGAGTTGGAATGGGTTCACCCTATGGTGCAAGTGTGGCCAATCTTGTCATGGCTCACTGGGAACAACAATTCATTTTTGAAGAGTGTGCGTATGCTGGCCACCTTGTCTACTATACCCATTACCTTGACGACATTTTCATTTTATTTAATGGAAATGAAGCAGAGGCAGCCTCTTTCATCAGCTTTTTGAATGGCACTACTGAATTTTTGAAGTTCACTTCGTCATTTAGTAGCACACAAATAGCATATCTCGACATCCTTTTAACTAAAGATGTGATTGATTCTTGTTTTTCATCTAGAATCTATAGAAAACCGACCCACTCCAACACATTTCTTCATTTCACTAGTTGTCATCCTTACAGGCAGAAACGGGCCGTAGTGAAAGGCCAGTTAGTTAGAGCGGCAAGGATCACTAGTAAAGACGACGAGTTTCACGTAGAATGTGATACACTAAAAAAGATGTTCTTAAGTAGAGGGTACCCCATTCAACTTGTTGAGGAACTTATAAGTGAAATTGGAACTAAAAGAAACCTTAAGACATATGTACCTTTACTACAGTTGAAGGGGATTGATGAAGCAACACCGCCTATTAAGATTCTTGGCCAACAGAACGATGACATCCATTGTGAAGCAGTAGAACACCTTCCCAGGTTTATTACCACGTTTGCAGTAGACAGTCATATTTTGTGGTTCATTGTCAAGAAAAACTGGCATTTATTTAAAACAGACTCATTAGTATCATCCAAACTGGGAGCCTTTCCCCTGGTAGTGTATAAAAAAGGTAGGAACCTTAAATCATGGTTCGAGAAGAAAGAATTACGAACCAGGACTCCAGGGATGTTCAAATGCCACAACTGCAACTATTGTAGATTTATTGTAGAATCCAATAGATTTGAGGTTAGTAATGAATCATTTAAACTCAAGCATAGATTCACGTGCAACTCAAAGATGGTGGTGTATCTGGCACAGTGTCAGTTATGCCAAGCTCATTATGTGGGGAAAACTGAACGGAAGCTTAGGGAACGCATATATGAACACCAATACGCTATCAGGAAAGCAAAAACCACTAACGCACTGGCTAAGCACATTTTGGATTTCCCTACACATCATTTCAAATTTATAGCAATTGATCAGGCATACACTGACATTAGAGGTGGTCCTACTGCGCTAAAATTACTAGCATTAGAACTTCAGTGGCAAATTCGGTTAGAATCATACCATCCACCTGGCCTTAATGAAGCATGTTCTATAGCCTGTCTTTTAAGTATTCTCAGTCTTAAAAGATAGTATGTAATATAATTTTTATTGATTCATTTCTATTTTTTAGTACATACTATTTGGGCATTGACAGTTTTGTCTATGGTTCAGTTAAATGTTATTTATGAATAATAGTTTGATTTGAACAATAGTGCTCTTTTACATATCTTATATATACATTTTAATATTTAGTTATATATTTTGTATACATTTTTAATAATTGTTGAGTTTTTGTGACTTTGTAGTGTTTGTATTTAAGGTTTGTATTTAAGGTTTAGTACCTTAAACAGCAATACATTCATTGTAAGTTAATTATTTTAATTGTCTTCAATTATGTTGTTAAGAACAATTAAGTCGAATGTATAAAACCTACACTGTTGTCTCCTCTTATTTATTCTGATGAAGTTTGCATATTGGTGTTTTGGATTTCTTTAATCTCTTGTGGTTTACTGCTTGGCTGCTGTTGGTGTATTTTTCTAACACTCTGTGTTGGACAGTGCGTTGGGTTTTCTACAGTTGGACTCTCCTTTTTGGTTTTTTTATTCCCGTTAAATGACAACCCAGATTTTTTTTTCAAATACTTTTATTTAGTCTGTCTGCATTGTTGCCTGATTCACTAACATTTGCTACTGTCAGAAGTATGTCATCTTCAAATAATATCTTAAATTCATATTTCCGCTATTTTTATTCCTACTATACTATGATTACTTCTTATTGTTATATCCAGAGGTTCAGTAGCCAAAGTAAATGCTATTCGTATCAATTGAACTTTCCTGTAGTATACATTTACAATTTTCTTTTCATTATATTTGCTTATTAATAGAGTTGTTCTTTTTAATAGTGTTGGTCTGTCTCTAAAAGTACATTATAAGGTACACTTTTTAGCACTTTTTTAACTTTAATTAAACCAGATAACAACATGATCATAACAATTCTTTCCTGAATTCATTAGATCCCAGTCTAACTAGAACAAACCAGTAAAACTAGCCATTCTATTATTTCTGTATTTAAATACAACTTGCTGCTTCTTCTGGTTATGCTCTGCTTATGTGAATAATTATATTCTCTACTAAGCTTCATTCACCCCCCTTGGAATTTCTGCCATCCCTCATTCTCTACGGAATTTCTCTATTTTCTCTTGTTTTCCACATTTGTCCCATTTTTTTAATGATTTTACTCAGTTTGCAGTATTTCCTACACTTTCTTCATCTTACCTTTTTCCAACTTAACTAATGACATCGCTTCTTTCTTTCTGTTTTTGTTTCTTCTTTCTTGTCTACTGCCTCATCATTTTTGTTTTACTTCTTTTCATGCACATTTTATTATTAATTTCTGTATTTCCACCTTGCCTCTTGCATTTCAGCTCTCCCTCTTCTTTCTCTCCCCTTCACATTATCTATCCCTTTAATTCAGATACAACCATCTATCTGTTTTTTTACTATAATTTTCAGTTCTTCATTGTCCCAAGTTATATTCTATATAAATTATCTAGTTAGATCATTACTAAACTATCTAATTTTTTTAACTCTTTTCATTTTCATCTCTTCTTTGGTGCCTTCATTTTATGCTGAACATTCACTATTACTATTAAATGCTTCTGCTTCTCAAAATAATTACATTTAAGTCATTCTTTTAATAATTGGATTGCATATTTTACAGTTAAAACTTTTCAGCCCTTACCTTGTTTCACAAAAGGTAAATAACATAAAATGTAAATATGCACTCTGGATAGTTAGACTTGAACAAGGTGTACAACTCATTTAGGGGCTGACTATTTTTTATTGAAAAACAGAAAAATAAAATACATATGTAAATCACAAATGCACATAGAAATTATCCTTAACATGTCTATATTTTCTGCTAAAAGGACAAAAAATTATTTCTATAAGCTATTTAAAAAAACCTCTGGGAATGAAAAGAATGTTGTATAAATATGAAATCTGTTTGAAACTGAACTCGGGTTATGGATATTAATCGAACAATTATTTGCTAGAAGCCATTCAAACAAACATGCACATCTGCCATCACATCATAAATGTTTTCAGGAAACCTGCATTAATAGCCATGCTCAATCAAATCAAAGGGGCTAAAGCTGCCATACAAATCCTCCTTTCCATAGAACTTTTATCATGATAAGTGATAAACATGTATCAAATATAACTTGTGCTTTCAATGATTAACACATTTCTCCTGTCTGTGAATGAACTAAGAGACACTGTCACGCAATTTTTTTTATATTTACATTCTAAAAACAAATAATGCTAATTATTGTCTTGTGTAAAAAATGTCTGGTTCAGTGCGTGATTAATGCCAAAACATGGCCAAATCTAAATACCTTTTGTTAAGAAAAAAATAACGATAATAACTTTAACCTGCATAAAGAAGCATAAATTACTTTTATAACTAATATTTTATTAAAGAATACTTATTATTTCAATTAACTTTTCTGAGAATGTGTTTTATAACATTAGTATCATTAGTGTACTTTTATATGTATTGCCCCTCTCCATTATTGACTGCTAATGACACACTTACCTACAATATTTATTTCTAATATTAAAGCTTTATTCTTCTTTGAAAGTGAAGTGCTGGTGTGAAAAAATATAATGTTAATATTAAATATGTGTTTCACTATTTATAAGTTTACACACATATATATATATATATATATATATATATATATACACACACACACACACATATATATATATATATATATATATACACACACATATATACACACATATACATACACACACACACACACATATATATATATATATATATATATATATATATATATATATATATATATATATATATATATATATACATAGATATGTATATGGGTCTATTATGGTTGATTGAAAACTCATTTGATTGAAAATGAAATTACTAGGACCACTTCACTGAAAGCTCACTTCACTGAAAACTCACTTGACTGAAACTCATTTCATTGAAAGTTATAAATGGCCTTTTCCCCACTGTAGTGCAACCCTGGAGTTAGTATATAAAGTAAGGGGGGTGTGGGGTGCACATTTAAACTATAAACAATGATACTTGCAAGTGCAATAAATAACTGTTTCCAAAAGAGAATATATAACCAAGATATATATATATATATATATATATATATATATATATATATATATATATATGTATATGTCTACTTCTGATTGTCGAAAACACACTTTCTTGACAACCAGAAGATCAAACCCATTTTAGCGAAAGTGCAATAAATCGAAAGTGCACTTTAGCAAAAGCTGGTTCTCCAAAGCACATTACAGTGGGGATAAGGAAATATATCCTTTTCCCCCACTTAGGTGCAATCTCGGTGTTAGTATATTTAAGTAGGGGGGTGCAGGAGGGCTTGATCTCCTGCAAAATATTGTTTAAAGTAGTTTTTTTTTGTTTGTTTCCTGTTCGGAGAACTTGCTTTCGCGAAAGTGCACTTTTGATGTAGTGCACTTTCGCATTAATGGGTCTCGATGTTTCTTATTCAAGATTCACATCACATCAGATGTGTTTATTTTACATAAGAGGTATGTTTTTTTTCTCAAATATGATTACCTTATATTTTCAATATTTTAGGAATTTTTAAGCAAACCATTAATAGAAGACATTGGATTGGTTGTTGGTTAACAAATCTTAAATTAGTCCATGCATTAGTTCAAGTATTTTGTTGGTTGAGGGAAGTATTATTTTTGGTTTCTTGTTTGTATTTTCTGGCAATCCATCTTTTCCCAGAGTATTTTTTTTCAGAGAAGAATAATTCCAGTCTATGTTTCCAATACTGGGGATAATGATGTTTCTGATGAAGTAAATAGCGCTTCTTCTAAGTTATTGTGTCATTTGTCAGAAAAATTCCAATTCTGTCTGGATATAGAAGATAAGATTTTATGTTCTTTTGCTTCAGGGTCTTAATAAACAATCAGCAGTCTCATCCCTTTTTAAGAGTTATACTAGCATAAACATTACCAAATATTATTACAGAATGTCGCATTTTTATTGGAAAATTTCTCCAGGCTGCTTTAGGACTAGCTCCCTGTCTAAAAAGGACATAAATATCTCCACTATGAACCTAGGAGCAGATAAGGTTTTGATGAAGTGGACTTTCCAAGTGCTCTTTGTCCACTCTCTATGCCACCAGATAACCCTTCATGCATGTTCTGGACTTCCAGTATCCGTATCCATGTGGTTAACAATGACAGCATGTCAGTGCCATCCATTTTTTTCAGGAACTTCAAACACAGTATGTTGTTCTTTCTTGCTCATTTGTCCTTTTGTGTTATTAAATGAAGAGGCTATATCCTGTATTTTGGCATTGCATTTCTCAGCCATATTTTAGAGATTCTGTATGCTTAGGGATATTCTATTGGATACTTTCAAATTTATTTTGAAACTGATCCATTTTAAGCGACACTTCCTGTATTCAGTACATCACTTGCTGAAGGTCTTTTTTTTGAATTAGGCATCCCTATATGAGAATTCTTGCTGGTATTCATTTGATGAGATGAATCTGACTGGGAATCACAATGAACTTGCACTGACTGAAAAAATCCCTTTTTACTGTTATAACATATATAAATCTTCAGAAAATAAAGTAAGGTAACTTCTCTATGTTTTTTTTCCTAAGATTTAATACAATTTTTGGTCAAAATATATTGCTTTCTGCAGAGCCTCAAAACTAGGTCATACACGGTAGCCATCTTGTTCCGTCTGTGATTAACATACCAAAGAATGAACATGTATCAGACTCATGAATCGCATCTCAGTTCTATGAGCTGACACTGCAAAATGTGGAGGAGAACATATGATTTCCACAGACAGCAGAGGAGTGAACCATCACTATATTTTAATTTTACAACATATCTCAATTCCCTGAGGTCATACGTACCATTGATTCTGCATCACTGTCATGACCCCACCTGCTCCAAGTGGTACTCAGTATGTCAAACAGAAGTGCTTCAAGTCTGTCATATGCCAGGTAGTTTGCGAAGCACAGTGTATTACATACTTGTCTGTATCATTGTGCCATCCAGTCAGCTTCCATGAGTCCCACAACTGATAAACAGGATTTTGTGTTGGGTGACTTCCCACAAGGTCATCTAGTTAGTAGGGGAATACATAGATGGGTTCATAGGCCAGGATATATAATTCAAATTCAACCAGTCAACAGGGTGCATATAATTATGTCCACTGTTGTGTGTAGCAGGTGAGGATGGATATGTGTTGGAATGGTGAATCCCCCAGACCATGACTGGGAATGAAGTACTATGCAGTGCATTTGCAGATGGGGAGCATTTCTGAATTTATGCTTGAACTCCTAAAGGGAAATTTCCACTTGTTGAATTAATCTGATGGTGCACTGCAGTGTATACTTGACACCTTTCAGCCAGACAATCATGTTTTGTGCCACATCACCCAATATAGTAGTTTACATTCTGAAGAAAAGAACATGCATGAATGAATGCCATGAAGGATAGCACTTGACTAGAGCAGCCAAGTCTGGTTCAGCTCTCAATTTGCCAGTTCCCATTGCATGTGCTGCAGAGTTTTCCCTATAGGCCATGCAAAGTTTTCCCAACCTTGAATAGGTTTTGTTCCACAATCACTATCCTTAACACAGTCTGTGTAGTGGCTGTATCTATCTGGATCATGGACTGCACATCTGATGACAGATATGAAGTATGGCAGCCTTGTCAGGGTAAGGCCATTATTCAGGGCATTGATGGCTACCATTATTCCTCTACCCTGCACATTGAAGGCAGTAAAGCTTAAAGGTGCCATATGTGGTGATAGCTTCTGTTTAGCCTAGCTGGGATATCCAGTACCAGACAATGGTGGTGCTAGAAGTCTAACTTGCCCCTCCATCACTTAATATAAGGGTGATATATGGAAGTCCACCAATAATAGTATGGATGACAGTACAACTGCATCATACAACTATGCCAAGTGCATACTGCCATCATTGTCAGATACAGGTTATCTGATGACAACATCCTGTTGTGCTGGACCCGTGACAAGTGGAAACTATGAAAACCTAACAATAACATACTTGCACCAGTGTTGGAACATATGCTTCACATACCCAAACATACAGGCTCATGATATTTTGGTGAATATTTCATCATATGCCTATCTTGGGGTCAAAGTGTTACAGCTGCAGTCCACACTTACCTGTAGAACAAATATACTGAGAGGTTGTGCTTAATAATTCCATCTCTCAGGCAGGTTAGTGTTTACCTCTTACTCATCTCTGAACTCTAACAATAATCTTGCCACTACACC
>NC_056735.1:1579192353-1579246371 GCF_019279795.1 Protopterus annectens
TACATGAAAAGAGACATAGAGGAGCTCTCTGATCATGTAGCCCAGGCCAGTATGACCCTGACCTTGAGCAGCATCTTACCCTCACCTAGAATGATGCCACAGTATAAAGACAAAATGATCGATTTTAACAATTGGCTAAAATATTGGTGTCATTCAAAGGGGATCCAGTGTCTGTCAGCCTGGGATGACATGCTCGACAAGCCACGTTGCTTCACTAGGGATGGCTTGCACCTGTCACCCCTGGGCTTTCGGATATTGGCAAAGGATCTTGCCACACCCATAGTGCCTTTTTTAGGCAAGGCTCAAAAGTCAAACCTACCTCCATAGACAGCACAAGGAACAAGAAACTAAGGGTAATGCTGCTAAACGCCAGAAGTCTTAACCTCAAGATGCATGCACTCGAAGCTCTCCTCAGTATGGAGAACATCGATATCTGTGCAGTGACAGAAACCTGGTTCAAGGCTCCAGAGAGCACCCCAGCACTACCAGGTTATACCTCATATCATGCTTTTCGGCCCCAAAACCCAGACCGAACCACAAAAGGAGGGGGAGTTTCCATATTTATCAAGGATATCCACACCTCCAGGTTAGTGGCATTGCACGAAGTATCGGAGACCATCCATGTGCAACTGACAGTGGGCAAGACTGCTTTTCAGTTTATAGCATCCTACAGACCACCCTCTCAAAGTCAGGAATCCCACTCAGCTTTCCTGAAAACATTGGAGAACATGAAGATCTTTCCGAACACCATTATATTGGGTGACTTCAACTACCCAAACATAGACTGGGAGCATTACTCAAGCCCCAGCACCTTAGCCCAAAGGTTCCTGGAATTTATAAACTCAAATGCTATGGAACAACTAGTCACCACTCCCACAAGAGGGGAAAACATAGTAGACCTGATCATTACCAACATGTGGACTCTATGCTCCATACAAGAAGTATATCCTTCATTGGTAAGATCAGACCATAAATTAATTTCACTGGATATCCACATCCCGACCCCACCCCCAGCCCAGAAAACCACAGTGAAAAACTTCTCAAAAGCGAACTTCACACTTCTCAAAACCAAAGTGGAATCCTTCAAGGCCCCAGGGCCAGTGGAAACTATGGCCCAAACTGCAAAATCCTATATAAACATATTCTACGGACAACTCCAAGAATGCATGGATCATGCTATCCCAAACAAGATCAAGACCCAATCATCCAAAGGCAGGCATCCAGTCTGGTGGACCACAGCCATAAATAAACTGTACAACAGAAGGAGGAAGCTACTACATGATAGAGCAAAATCCCTAAAAGGGAAGGCATCTTTGATCAGTACTAGCAAAAAATTAAGATCCCTCATAAAATCCTCCAAGGCCAGCTTCAAGAGAAAAATTGCACAGGGTACTAAAGACAATCATAAGGCTTTTTTCAGTTATGTTAGGAACCTGGGATGCAACTCCCAGACTTGTTCAGAATTGATTCTAAACGACAAAAAATACACTGAACCCACAGACATCGCCAATATCCTGGCAGACAGGTTCAGTGCAAACTTCTCCACCCCACCCCCCCAATAGAGCAAGTATCTATCCCAGCAGAGTGCAGCCTCCCAAACATCTCTGATTCTCAGGTGAAGGCCGCCCTCTCCGAAGCAAAAAACACTGCTTCTATGGGACCAGATGGCGTCCTGGGTTGTGTCCTACATGAACTCCAAGAAGAACTAATCCCTCAAGTAAAACTGCTGTACAATCTCAGCCTCACTACAGGATATGTGCCCAAAGAATGGCGTACAGCAATAGTGGTCCCACTCCACAAAGGTGGCGACTCTGTGGACCCTGGAAACTATCGCCCCATAAGCCTGACTAGCCTAGTCTGCAAGGCTATGGAGAGGATCAGCATGGAACTCATAAACAAAGACATTGGGGACCTACAGACACTAGATCCTACCCAATTTGGCTTTGTCAAGGGTAGATCCTGCCTTTTGAACCTGGTTGACTTCTTCGAAACAGTAACAAAGGCCATAGATGAAGGGAAGGTAGTCCACACAGCCTATCTGGACCTCACAAAGGCATTTGACACAATACCTCACTCAGGCATTATAGATAAGATATCCAGCCTAAATAAAAACCACTATGTCATAAGATGAGTCGCAAACTGGCTCAAAGACAGAACCCACAGAGTCAGAGTTGCTGGAGCCATGTCAGACTCAAAACCGGTCACAAGTGGCATCCCACAAGGTTCTGTCCTGGGACCTTACTTGTTCGGTATTTACTTTTCTGAGGTACAGGCCAATGTGGGAGGACTATGGCTCACCAAGTTCGCAGATGACTGCAAACTGTGCACCATAATCGACTCTCCAGCAGACACAAACATCCTTCAAAAAGGTCTCACAGAGATGGATAACTGGTGCCAGAGCTATGGTCTAAAGCTAAATGCCAAAAAGTGTATAGTCATACCCTTTGGCAATACAATGTGCCCACAAATTACCACATAGGTGGTAACCCATTAAGTACAGAAAAAGTAATTAGGGATCTGGGGACCCAAGTTGATAGCAATCTCTCCTTTGACAACCATATTGCCAAAGTGGTCAGAAAGACCTTCTACATAACCCACCTCATAATGAAAGGATTCACATCTAGATCAAGAGAGGTAATCGTGCCCCTTTATTCATCCCTCATCAGGCCCATCATAGAATACAATGCCCCCTTTGGGATGTACCTTACCCGACACCTGCAGCAATTAGAAAGACCCCAAAAGTACCTCACCAGGAGGATCAAGGGACTCAAACAGATGCCATATGCTGCTCGGTTAAAAAAACTCCAGCTCTACTCAGTTGCATACCGCCTACTTCGAGGCGATCTATGCCTGACATATAAAGCTATGTCCAACCCAGAATTAATGGACATGCTCCACCTCAGTAAATCTAAATCCCTTAGAGCCACATGCTCGAGGGACTTGAACCTCAGCACAGAAATAAATAGAACATGCTGGAGAGCAGATTCATAACCCAGAGGCTCCCTTCACTCTGGAATAGAATTCCAATTCATGTTAGGCAGAGCACCTCACTGACCCTCTTCAAGAAGAATCTTGATGAGTGGATGGGGGATCGTAGGTTTGTCCCGGGGATTACTTCAGTGTCACTATTAGACAGAGGCACAGTAAACTAAACTTTAAAAAGGGCACAGTATTCTCAAATCGAGGGGTGGAGTAAGCCAAACACAATCGGGCTAGGCTTATAAATGCCGCAGGGCAGATAGCCTAGTATGAACCTATGAACCTATGAACCTAATAGCTGGTTCACTTTGAAAATATATACATTTCTGCGTACTCAATAGGGGGAAATAATTAAACATGTTCTTTTATTAAATTCTAACTTTGTCATTCAAAACAGATGGTGATGTATAAAAAGCATTGACAGCAATGAACTGTTAAAGAGCATTATGTGTGTACTTTACCTTTTATATATGGTGTGTTAGTGTAGATGTTAAATTAGCTCTTCACAAAATTCTGTATGCACTTTGGATCTGACTTACCTTTATTGTAGTATGAGCTACCTTCATATAAAATTAAGTGACACACTCCTGATTAAAGAATGCAATCAAAGAAAGCAAAAGGTAAGTTGCTATCTTGCACTGTTCTCTGATGCTCTAAGCTTGAAAGCCCAAAATACTGAACATTAAATAAGCAAATCAAAAATGGAATGAAATGACGTATGACAGCTTTGTTGCTTCTAATCTTAACAGTTCTCATGCATGTTTGCACAAAGACAATTATTTGTATAACCTCATCATTTAAGGAATTCATTGAACAAAACTGGAATCTTTTACTTATTTGAACTGAAAGGAACACTGACATTTCTTGAAAGCTGGTTCACTACTTTATGCTGATCTGTTCAGTTAAGTGCGCCACTGTAGTAACAAATATACAGCAGCATATTGTCAACTTGAATACTTATGTACAAATAAACAGTTTTTATTTACCATTATTTTTTCATGGAGAGTATTGAACTGCAGGTATTTTAAAGCAGAAAATAGCTGATGCTGCTTTGTATGATGTACTTTTGCTTACATGTGCCAGGCAAAGATCAAACGCTCATGTACGTGCACTGTGGAACAGATTTATATGACTTGGGATAAAAATACTATTACTACATGGAGGAGGCTGGGCAAACTAATTGATCTTAACACTTTTGAGATGATTGCTCAGTCTTTAGATCTGTTTTTCAGTTTGTTTGTTAAAAAGCAGTCATTGATTTTACTGGTACTTGCAATATTTTGCACTTAGGAAGTTTCAAGTAAGATATTGTCCTACAAGGACAGTTGTCTATGTATTGGTGCAGTGTTTGTGTATTAAAAAAGAAATCTCAAACATCACAACAGCTTTCTTAGTGAAAATAAAAAAGTGCCCTTTGCTTCAGCACAAACTCTATTACAGTATTTCCTAAGGAGAAGGTCCCCCAAAGTAATATTAACAATCATTGTGATTGGTGTAATAAATGATTTGCAAGGAATGCAGTATCCAACAAATTGATTTTTATCTACCTAGGAATAGTCTCCCCCTGGTGATATTGCCCATAAAAAACCCAGGTAAGACCTGTGCATGAATCACATATATGTTTTGTAGACTATACCATACCACATTTCTTTAATTGTAACTCTTGAAGAAAGCAACCAAATTATTATGCTGGTAGCAGTGACATAACATGTAAGGATTGTAATCCATGGTTAAATAACATTCACTTCTGTTCAGCTGAAGGTTAGAAGACATGAAACATTGTTAATCTGATGTTCAAGTGTAATATAATGATGCATGATATGCTCTCCTAGAACATTTTTATACAAAATCAGCTTTATACTTACTTGATTAATTACCTCAGATTGCTGGAAGAAGTTTAGTTAATTCCTTGAATTGCTGAGTGGTCTTCCCATGTTAATTTTTTTCTTGATAAAATAAAGGTAGTCATGAGAGCATGTGAGTTTATGTTTAAAGTAACTGGACAAAAGGGAATGAAGAGGTATGCTTTTCAGTATGACTGGTTTAATTTTGTACCACCTCATTTGAAAATAATGGCATATGCTTTCCTTTTCCTGCATGTAGGTAACAGAAACTGCTATGCATGTTGTGTGATTCAGAAAGGTAGTGTTCATCTTTTCAAACAACTGTTGAGAAAAAGGGGGTTAGCTATGGAATCACAAGAAAGACAATGACCTGAAGAACTTTGAAAAAATTTTGCAAAGTGTCACATGGTCTCTCAAATGACATGTAAGAAACGGCATACACAGAAATATCAAATCTAAGGACATAGCTGGTGTATGTCCAGAATACTGAGAGAAGACAAACTATTATGCAAAAGATCTAATGCTTCAAATTCCTTCTACACCTTTATAAATCCAATATCTTCATGCATGCCAAGCATTAAACTCACATTCCTGTTTCTGTTTCTGAAACAATAATCCATGACTGTGCATGGGTATATCAGGATTTACCCATGGATGGTGTAATATTCCATGACTGTGGGTGGGTATATCAGGATTTACCCAAGACCGGTGTGGTTTGATCATGAGGGTGAAGGCTGAATAATTAAACAAAGCCAGCTGTGGGTAAATCCTTATATACCTAAAGACAGGAGTAGAGTATTGTTATTATACAAGTATATTATTTAAGAAAGTAATTGTTCACCTTTCTTAAATGATGTATTTGTATAAGGGCAATTCAGTCTTCTTCCATGTTGTCTTCCCTATACCTATATACTAAGCATGTGTAATACATAGGTATAGGGCAATTCAGTCTTCTTCCATGTTGTCTTCCCTATACCTATATACTACACATGTGTAATACATAGGTATAGGGCAATTCAGTCTTCTTCCATGTTTTCTTCCCTATACCTATATACTACGCATGCGTAATACATAGGTATAGGGCAATTCAGTCTTCTTCCATGTTGTCTTCCCTATACCTATGTACTACACATGCTTATGAGACTTACTTTCCCATACTTGCACAGTACATCAGTGCAGAAGAAGTGATGAATAAACAGAATCTCTGTTGAAGCTTTTTTTAACTATTAGTAAAAATAGAGATTTACAAGGGACACAGCAAACATATAAGGGAAATCAAGTAGGTTACTGTTTGTTTATTTTTCAGAATGTAACTGACTTTTCTTATAACTTTCTCTGTCCCTTAGCATATGTCAATAGAAAGTCTGGCTGCTCAAGAGTACTTCAGTGGCCAGACCTTTCTGTTGTTACATACTTGATTTACAACAGGCGCACTGGTTATGCTGTCTGATTAGCATGCTCTTTTTTGAATAGTAATGAGTATTTGTTGTATAATTCACATTCACTTCAACCTACCTCTCCTTTTTTTATCTGCTGTCTTTTTTCTATGATCTATATTACTTGAACATTGTATTATCTCCACTAACGTTAGTAATATTCCCTCTTTTTTCAATTATATTATTCACCTCATCCTACATTACTTCTTAGTTTCTGTTCTGATTATTTTCCTTCTGCTAATGATCAAAAATAATTAATTTGTCATTTCTTAGAACTCATATTATGAAGCTGCTCTTATTTGCTTTATTGTAATAATGATGCAAAAGTCTGGATTTTCATTTTATATTACCATAGTTGTACTTATAATGCATACATATTCACAAAGCATTTCTCCCCAGGCTTTAACTGAAAATGGCATTAGCCCAATTGAACTCTCCTGATTAATAAATGTAAATAAATAAATGCTTACATTCCTGTCATACCAAACAGCAAGGAGGGACATAGGAGTTTAAACTGGATCACACTCTGCCAGGAAAAGAAACATGATTACCGTCATCCCTTGAACACCTAATAAATATAGAAAAGCTGCACTACACATAGTCCACATAGGAAATGTTCAGCATTATTTTTTGTCAGATATGTACAACAGTTGATACACCTTTACATCCCAAGCATGTCACAGCCCACAAATATGTGGTAGACTTAATTACTGCCCACAAAGTCAGGGAACATAGTGTTGAGTACTACTAAGAGGAAAAGCCAAGGCACACCTGCTGCAATCAAGTCCCACAATGATTTTGTTGTTAAAAGGTTCTGCATTTGCAGAAACAATGATTGTGCATGCCATCTGGAAGACTGGAATGACAGCATCAAAATTCACAGTGGATAATGTTCATAACTACTATATAACAAAGAAACAGGATACTTAAATTATGCAACAGAAAATAATTCAACTTTAACAAGGAAAGCTAATGACTGTAAAGGCCTACATACCAACACCAGGCTGGACTGAGGTTATTGTCTATTAGCATTTTTGTTGTTAGTACTGCTTCTGAATTTGTGCACATTGTCCTAATTTAAAGGCAAACAAAGCAATGACAACAAGGTGACCAGAGGTGAAGGCACATTATTCAGTAAAAAGCACGTGAAATGAAATCTGCAAACATTTATAACCACAGCTTAAAGAAAGCAGAGTAGATTAATAAAACATGATCATGTGGTACCAATGCCACTATTATTGTGCCACAACCTGGTTACCTGAAGGAAGCGGATCCACACAGTACTGAAAGTATGACCAGACTGCAGATGGCTGTTATTAGCCAAGTAAAGATTGCATGTACTAAACAATTCTATCAGTGACAAACAAAGGAAGTTATAACATAATATAAGTGTCTGACAGTTTAGCTCAGAAGTTTATTTACTTAATTTACATTTGTTGACCAGGAAAGTCTGTCTGTGTACAATAGCCCCTTTTCATTTGAGGCCTCTGGAGAAAAGCTCAAACACATGCAATACAAACAAAATCTTTTAAGTTATACAATATCAACAATATCAGACAGAATACAATTAAAATAAAATTTACAGTGTCAAAACAGATGAGATACTATGTATATATATATATATATATATATATATATATATATATATAGGCAGATAGATAGATATGTATATATAATTGTGCTCAGTTGCAGAGCTGATTAGCTGGCTGTGGTTGATTCTATATCCATATGGACATACAAGCTGATTTGAAGTATACTATGTTGCACTTGATCTGTTTCAGTGATAGTTAAAAAAACTGTACTGCATTTTTTATTTGCTTCATTGAATTTTGCTTGTCTGTGTCTGGCATTTTGGTTCTCAGGGTTAGTTAAGCAGTTGAGCGCTAAGCCAGCTGGTTTCACAGTGGATGTTGCTTTACATTCTGTGAAGTCAGCCCAGCCAAGGTGTAAGCTACTGGCCAACACCTCTTTTTGTTAATCTGATTGCCTGATGGTCTAGCTTGTCTTTTATACTACTGCCACAAAGAGTTACATTTCTGTGAAATTGTGCTCAGTTGCAGAGCTGATTAGCTGGCTGTGGTTAATTCTGTAACAATCTGGATATACCAAGCTGATATCAGTACACTTTTTTTGCACTTTATCTGTTTCAAAACTGTACTGCATTTTTTATTTGATTCATTAAATTTTGCTGGTCTTTGTCTACATTTTCTTTGTTTTTCCTACTCTCCTGCCCAACTGTTGTATTCTTAAACTTGTTGGCTTTCGAATTGCCTGCCCCTGCTGTAAATTTCATTTTGAACACATCTCATAGTCCCATCTCATTTGCTTGCTCAAATGGGTACAGTGAGACCATTTGAGAAGAACTACCCCCTTGCTTCTTTGATTTCGGACACTCCTCCCAATCCCATCTCATCAGCTCAATCTACTGTGTACAAAGAGAGCATTTGGGAAAGCCAACACTCCTTAGTTTCTTAATCTTGAATTATGTTCTGTTTCCTCCCTCTCCACTTACAAAAAAAATGACACTTTACTCATCTGCTTTTACTGTAATTGTGTTCTTACTACTTTATTACCTTATTTTTCTTTGCTGAGTGCTCTTAAGTGTTCAAGTGCTTTTATTCTGCTGCATTTATTACTGCTTGTTAGTACCCTGATTAAATGTATTTTTTACTCTAACCATTTTAGTTTTGGTTTTAGCACTTGGGCTTTAGGCCAGTTGCTTTACATTTTAGAAGGTTTTTGAGGTCTGCACACTTGTGGACAAACCCTTATCAAAACTCTCTCTCCATAAGTCTGCCCAAGTATTCAGAATGTTATGTCTGGAAATTCCTATCAGTTTCTGCCTACCAGCCTGATCGACATGGGCATAACGAGACAGTATATCAACTGCCTCATGTTCATTGACAGCCCTCTTCTACCACATAATTCTTCTACTTGCGAGAAATGCATCTACATCAGTAACCTGGAATCCATACTCTCTCATGCTACAGTCAGTACTCCTGACAAACAGGAGATTGCCAACACAAACTCCACACCACTGACATCACATAGCCAAGCACATCACACACCCACCTATGCAGAGGTCCTCAATAAAAACTTTCCTAAAAAGCAGAGATCTCCAAAACACACTCACAAACATTCTACATACAACACCAAATGCAACACACACACAGCAGACAACACACCGGTGTTTCACAAACACAGCTCATAAGGCATAACAATAAACCAACACAGCCCGTAAGGCATAACAAAAAACCAAACATACTAGTCACTGGCTATTCAGTTGTGAGACACAATAATGTCCCTTCACCTGGAACAACAAGGAGAAGGTCACGGTCAGTTGTCTGTCAAATGTCAGAATCTGCCACATCATGCACACACTTACGTCTTTCCACAACAGGTACAAGTATAACTCTGTCATTGTCCATGTTGGTGTAAATGACTTGAGATGTATCTCCCCGGACAATATGAAGACAGACATGATTGAGCTCTCAGAATATGTGTCCCAGGCAGGTATGACCCTAGCCCTAAGCAACATCTTAGCTTCACCAATACTGATACCACAATGCCAACAAAAAATAATTGACATTAACAATCATTCCAAAGGGATCCAGTATCTGTCTGCCTAGGATGCCATGGCTGGCAGGCCTCAATGCTTTACCAGAGATGGCCTCCACCTGTCACCCCTCAGATTCCAGATCCTGGTCAAGGCTCTTGCCTCCTCCATTGCTCCTTTTTAGATAATGTCCCAAAGACAAATCTTCCAGCATAAAAGATCTGTCAAAAAGCATACTGAAGGGTCATGCTGCCTAAAGCTAGGAGGCTTAACCTGAAAATGCACTCACTAGAGGCTATCCTCTCACTGAAGATGCCAATGTCAGTGTGGTCATGGAAACTTGGTTTAGGGCTGTGGAGAGCATCCCAGCCTTACCAGGCTATACCTCTGTGATGATTGAAGAGAGATGGGCGAAGGCTGCCAGCCAAGTCAAATAGAATTTGATATATAATTCTGGCATCTGTAAATAAATGTAAAATACAGGCATGTTTCTTGAGTGTAAAGAATACTGTGAAATGTCAAACTGCAAAATATGTGACAACATTGCACTCTACTGGTCCAGTGAAGCATGGTGTACCCTTTTATGTTAGAATTCGGCTCCTGGGTGCCTGGATGAAAATTTCATGCCCATTGTTTTAAGGCTAAAGTTTATGACTAGAATTTATATGTGGAATGTATTTTATTGCTCTGGTTTCTGCTAGCATATACATGTGAAATGTCTTGTATTATAAGTTTCTGAGGAGGTGTTAGATTACTAAATAATGCAATTTGTGGCCTGAAAACTCAGACCAGGTATTATGATGATGCAATATGAATACTGGGAAAACCTAAGTGTCAAGAATGATGTAATTTTGGGAGGGCCTTAGAGACATGTTTGTTAGTAATGTTTAAATACTATTTCTCACAAGAGACTGGAAGCATTTTGACTTTGGACATCTAACTTATCAGCACTCTGCCTTATGCTCACATGTAAGCTTTAGCACTGTGATTTCTTGTAGGAATAGTTAAAGCTAGTAAAGATTAATTAGGTATTTTTCTTTGAAATCAGACCTGTCCTACTGTATTTTTTTAAGTTTCTGTGTGATCTCTGAACTCTTAGATATCTCTGTGGTGTAGTAGTTTTGTCTTGTGTTTTAATTATTTATTATTAAATATTTTTAAAACCTTCTACCTGTGGCTGATTTGTGTAGAGATAAGCTCTAGAGTACATTGCATATTTATAGAGGTTATTGTAATAGAACACTCTAAAGTAAGCATTGACTGTTAGTCATACTACCATTGGATATTAATATTGCACAGTAATAATTGGACACACTTTTAAGGGCCTTATAGTAGCTGATATTATTAACGGGGTGGTGGCAGTAATTACTACTGTATAGTCTGGGTAAAGGGGCACAGTTGGAGAATCTGTGTCAGCCTTTCCCAGGAGTGTCTGTGAAGTTGTATAAATACTTATCTCAAAGTGTGTGTGTGTGTGTGTGTGTGTGTGTGTGTGTGTGTGTGTGTGTGTGTGTGTGTGTGTGTGTGTGTGTGTGTGTGTTGTGTCAGCTACATGGCAGGGACATGAAGCACTGGTTGGACAGAGAGGGTACTGGAGGTTCTAGCTTGCCCAGTTAGGCTGAGACCTGGACCCTATTGCTGTGCCAGTGGGGAGTCTTATTGGGGACCTGGTGAGCAAGGGAGAAGCCAGTCCCAGACTAACTGTGACCTCTGTGTGCACTTAAGGGAAATTGTACTTTACTGTGTGTATTAGTTATCATTTCCTCTTCTAGGAGACAACCTCCCTGGTGTTAGTAGTGAAGATTGAGGCTCCTTGATTGCTGGGCCAGGGCACGGTCATCACAACCTCATTCCACACATTCTGACCCCAGAATGTGTTCAGGAAGACTAAGGGTTGTGGAGTCTCTATCTTCATTAAGGACAGGCACACCTCCAAACTGGTTTTCCAGCATGATGCACTGGAACTACTCCAAGTGCAACTGACAGTTGGCAAGGCACCCATCCAAGCTATAGCCAGCTATTGCTCCCCTTCCATGACTCGGGACACCCACTCCTCCTACATGGATCTATTTGACTCCATCAAGGTACCCCCAAACACCCTGGTCCTTGATGACTTCAACTACCCCACCATAGACTGGATAAACCATTCCTGCACTAATGTGCACACCCAATGATTCCTTGACTTCATCAGTTCTAACACACTAGCCCAGCTTGTCTCATCCCATACAAGGGGAGATAATGTTCTGGACTTGGTTCTCACCAACAAGGGGAACCATGCACCACTCCTATAGTATGTTCTTCCCCTGTGAGCTCAGATCATTGATCTGTCTCATTCAAAGTTTCTATCCCACCCCTCCACCCCCCACCTGAGCCATAACCAGGCTAAACAACTTCTTAACAGCTGACTACAATCTCCTAAGGGAGGGTATCAGTAGCTTCACACCACCATCCCACTCCGAGGAAGCAGACAACTATGCTGAACAGTATGCCAATGGAGTATAGAAGCACCTGTACAACTGCATGTACTCAGCCATACCCAACAGGTTCATCATATAAGTAAAGGGATTGCATCCAGAAAAAAGGAGGTTATTGCCTCTCTGTACTCTTCCCTCATTAGGACAATAATTGAGTATAATGCCCCATTTGGTATGTACCACTCCAAACAACACCTGCATCAACTGGAAAGGCCACAGAAATACCTCACAAAGAAAATCCATGGCCTCCAACACCTGTCCTATGCATACAGGCTCAAATCACTATCACTCTACTTGGTATCATACATATTTCTCAGAGGTGATCTGTGTCTTGCCAACAAGGCAATTTTGGACCCTGCCCTACTAGAGATGCTCCAGATCTGTAAGTTTAACTCCTTGCACATTACCTGCTCGAAAAGCCTAAATCTAATATGCAACATCAGCAAAACCTGCTGCAGAGACAGGTTTGTCTCTCAGAGGCTGCCCTGTCTCTGGAATAGACTTCCCATACACATCAAACAGAGTACCTCACTGACTGTCTTCAAGTGTAGCTTTGATGACTGGATGGAAAACCACAAATTTGTCCCAGGGGTTCCACCTGTATCCCTCAATGACAGGGGTGACAGGTGCTGACTGAGATTTCTTTTTTGAGGGATAAACTCTTTGCTAGGCTTGTAAGGGCCTCAGGGCCAATGGCCTAGTAACTTCCTACAATACTATGATCCTATATCTATATATAAAATATATGTATATAAAGAGAGATATAGATAAATATAGATATATGCAGATATAAATATTACTATACATACAGTATTAAGGCTTATTATAGTAATTGCATTTTGTACCAATATAGTTAAATAACTTGTTAAAGTTAAGGCAATGAACTGCTAATGAGCTTCATCTTATATTCCTATGCTTGGTTTTCTCAATTTCCACTTGCAAACTGAGGGACTCATCGTATCTCTCAACCTGTTAGTGTAAAAAAATCTGGACAAAGCCAACAGTAGTGGGAGGTGAAATGCCCAAAAATAGGGGATAATTTTAAATATTGCTCTTATAATTCTTGAAAGTGGCTAGAATGACTGCTTTTGCTTTAGCATGAATTTTTTGAGTGTCATAAAGTCTGAATCTCAAATATCTGCCATTATTTAGTGACTTAAGTCCTCAACAATTTACCAGAAAGCCACAACATTTTTGACATACAGACAAAAATACGAGGCAAAAATCTCGGCATTCTGTGAAAACCTGGACAGTTGATAGGTATGATATGCTTGTATCGGGTGGACTTCCTCAATTAACCTATAAATAGAATAGTCAAACTAGACAACATACACTGAACTAGCAGCCACTCCACCAGAACTGGCCTGTTATATTTTCTAGGTATCTATTTATCTATCTACAGAACGTAATAAAGATGTTGTTTGATAACCATAATCTGTAAAAGCCTTTTTTAAGACATTTATACAGCATCATGGCAGACTGAGATTATAAACCCAAACTAAGTCAATCACTATTAGGTTAGGGTCATGTAGAGTTATAATTGATCAGCCTGTCAAATTCTGCCCTACAGGTGTCAGACTCACCCTGCATGTTTGTTTATATCACTTCTCCTTAATTATTATACTATATTAATGCAAGTGACATCATTAAATAACACATTTGCATTCTAGCTTACTAAAATTGTTATTATTGTAATCTGCAAGTACAGATATGACATGTTAATCAAATAAATCAGCTGTAGATCAGGAAAGCTGTTTGGATTATACATCCTGCAACCAAAAATAACAGTCCTACAGTGGCCATATGAAAACCTAAACAGTTATCTCATCTGTTCTCAGACTAAATTAAACTATACCATAGGCAAACACAGTCGGCAAAGAACATCACTAAAGGTAAAAATCATCTATCAACTTCACTGTATAAACTTTCACTGTTACAGGCTTCATAACATAATGTATGTCAGGGTTCGCCATGTACAACAATAGTTATTTTAATGAATATACGGAACTGTACAAGAAATAATAACAATGAAGTCTGCATTAGATATAGTCCATATGTATTCTATGCATCAATTGCCATTAATGTGAAGATCTTAAAGATGAAGAAAAAATACTGATCTGAGAAGGTTAACTGCCCATGTTATTAAAAAAGTTTAGCACAATAACTGAAAGATCAAATTGAGACCAAACTGTTCATGTACTGCTATAAACACCCACACCTCTAAATTCTAAACAGCTAGGACTGAAAGAAGTTATTTTCAAAAGTTCCGTAAGAACTGCAGTTTTATAGTTGATGGTATTGTCTAAACTAATGACAAACAAAGTTGTGGCATCTAGGTACAAGGAGGGTATTATTTCACTGTATACTGTGTTCATCAGACCTATCATTCTGTTCAATGCCTCCTTTGGTATGTATTGTACCAGGTACATCTCCACAGAGGTTCCTTACTAAAAGAAAACAAGAGGTAAATAACATGTCCAATGCAGACCATATCAAATCCCTATCCCTGTATTCTGTCTCCTACAGGCTGTTGAGGGGACATCTATGCCTGGCATACAAAGCGTCTTTGGACCCCACTCTGATGGACCTCTTTCAGACCTGCAAAACAAATAGCACCATAGTTACCCATTTTAAAGATTTAAACATTGCCTGTGATATAAATAGGACATGCTAGAGAGACAGGTATGTATCCTGGAGACTACCCCTTTTCTGGAGCAGGCTCCTCATCCATGTGAAGCAGAGTCCTCCTTAACACAATTAAAGCATAACTTGTACAAATGGATGGAGAACGAGAAATTCACCCCTGGTTTGACACCTATGTCTCTAAAGGACATAGACAACCTGGAAATTGTTCATCTCCTAGGCACCGCGTGATAAATGTTTAATTTCCCAAGCTCCTGCTTACACTATGAAGGTTACAAGAACTTTTCAGAGATTTTGGATGCATGGCTAGACTTAAAAATGTCCCAGTGGTCATTAGTCTAGTACACACCTATTAACCTATGAACCTGTACAGCAAACTTAAATGGTGGTGGAAAACAAACACAAAATTAGAATTGCCAAATGTCACTTAATGCACACTGAAATGAGATCTTTAGCAGGACTTTCCACAAATTTCACAAAGCTGTCATAATTTGATGCAACAAACAAGCTGCAATTCATTCCAGATAGATGACTATGCTTCCAAGAATCCCTCCTTAAATTAGTCACAGTCTTATGTTGATGCAAACCTGGATAACAGATGAACATTCAACATTGTTCAGACAGCATGTTCTGTACTAGACTGCTCTATAAGGCTGTCAGACCTTATAGTAAGAATAATTAAGCAGCTGGTATATGGTGGATGCAGCCTTTCACATGAAGGGATGCAGGGTGGTTTGTCTCCCTGCAGAAGAATACTTCTGCCTTTCCAAATCTCTATTAGGGTTGCTGCCTTGTAATTTTTATTTGAGCAGTTTATTTTTCAGTGTGTGTGCCTTTGGTGCAGACCCTGCACATCCTCCATGTACTGACATGAAATTTCACACAGTGCTCCAGTTTCCTCCCACATCCCAAAGATAGGGGAATATTCCAACTAATTAGTAGGAATACATGTACTCTGGATGAAACTAAATTCATTGATGATCTGGTTTCCTCTGCAAGATTGGTGTCATTTCTTTGTGTCTCCAAGAATCAGGGGAAAAGCCAAAAATAATGGGGGTGGGGGGACAAAGCCCTAAAATAGGCACAGATTTTAGAAATTGCTCTTATAAATTTAGAAAGTAGCTAGAATAACAGATTTTGCATAAGCATGTATTTTCTGAAGGATATGGAATTTGAAACCCAAATGCATGTCATAATTTAATGATTGGATTCCTCAATGACTTGCAAGAAACTACAAATGTTATGAGGAAAAAATGTATAAGGTAAAAATCTGGACATTCTACAAAATTCTGGGCATTTGAGAGCCATGGTGCTCACTGAGTTCAGGGTCAGATTAGGTCTGTCTCCCTAGCAGTTCTGACCCACTTTAGCCATTTAATTGAAGAATGAAACAATTATTGTTTTATTGAAAATATAACTATATGGATTTTTCAAGCACACACAGTGGGATTTTTGATGAAAGATGAATTTTCTGTATGCACACATTTGATTAACATACCACTTGGGAATTTGTTATCCCAAAAAAATGCAAAAAAAAAATATAAGTGTTGTGTTTATAGCAATCTATATTATTTTTAAAAAGTTGGACTACAGAAGATACAGACATTTCGGCATTATCTCTTTGTCCATGTGTCAGTTAAGCTTGTAGCTGTCAGTTGAATATTTTAGAACTACATCAAATAATACCAACAATATGAGAAAGAATGAGTGAATATCTTATAAAGTTATGAAATCTTTCTTGACTGATATGCAACTTTCATGGATGCAATTCATGAGGGTATCATCTTTCCAGAACATCAGATTCACTGCACACGTCTATTCCTGTATGTCTCTTTCTGCTTTGTCAGATCTATCACCAAATACTCCAAAGCATCTTTCTGGTAGCTGCTAGAACTTAGCCTTCATACTTCCTTGGTTACCACTGACTCAGAAGATGGTAGTTTGTACTATACTGAAGGCTGGTGCCGGTTCCCCAAATCATATATCCATACCTTGCAATTCATAATGTAAGACATGCAAATTGTCATATCTTAACAAGGCATAACAAAAGTTGCAAATAATACAGCACATATTAATAATATGAATTTCGTGCCCACAGACTTTATTAGCTTTAGCAGGGATCTTGCAATGATCTGCATTAACTTCTATGAAACAAAAAAATATGTTACTATGCTATCTCATCAAGATATATGCATATATTAATTTATGCATTATCAATAACCTAGCGCACATTTCAACTCAAGCTTCAAATTTTGAGGATATCTATTAATTTGTTTCTATTATATTTGCATGCTCTGTTGCCTGAAAACATATGCATTTTGCCTAATTTAACTATACATCTAAGCTGGTAGTGAATAGCAGTTGCATAAAATCTCCATTGCTAAGCAACACATAGTGTTCTAGGATGCTATTCTGAAGCAGCTTGGCACTTTGTGTCCATTGAGAAGGGTTCAGACAGAGGTATATTTGTTCACCATGGTGAGAGAATCCATGCCTGTTGAATATAAGTTAGCAACATGTGAAGGTCCTTTTTCTTAGCCATCATGAACCCCTGGTTGATACTGCCATGTACAGACTTAAAGGATTCAAAGCAGTTCCTTGTATCCATGGCATGTACTATGTAAGCTGGACATTAGTCAAAGGTGATAAGGATAACAGCTGGGAGTGTATAGAATAGCTTGTCTTGTCCATAGCCCATGCCTGTATTTGTTCACTATGTTTTGAATAGCCACCCATATCTGTGCACTAGGTATTCCTGAGGACACACAACGGCCAGCCCCATATGCTCTTCATCACATATGCATGAGCTTTGCCTGTCACATATAGTTAAAGATTGTCACAAAGTAGATTGATGTTGCTGTATAGGAGTGTTCTCATTGCATGTTCATGTCATTGCAGGTCCATTGCATATACTGTGTGACTGCACAGCTAAGAGAGGTAGTGGATCAATTGTATTTTTGCCCAGAAGGTGTGTTGACTGTCACATGTGGCACACATGAGACTATGCATAGGAATAGGAAAATATTTCTGACCAAACAACCAAGTATCAGTGCTGATTGCCTGTTGCAGATGCAGATATCACAACTGTAAAACAAGTTAATGAATGCAGAGTACTGCTAGCATGCTACCACCAATAAGACTAACTCTTGTTGTTATTATGGCTTGAATGGCATCTTTGGTCTTTGGTCAGGATGTGGGATATTTGCTTGAGATTCAGGGTCAAATCAATGTTGAACTAGACATGGATGGTGACTACAGATTAATTGAGATGATTCTGATTGTTAGCACTGCAAAAGAAGAGTTTACACATAACATACATTCCCAGAGCTAATCTAAACCATGTGGTTGCTTTGTTACTAACTGTGCAGTTGCCTGGTAAGAAAACAATTATTTTAATTTATATTTTATTTTTTGCTACTGTTTTTCACCATTTATAGGAAGAAAGGGATAGCCTGTAGACAAGAAGATTTACTTTGATTTATATTTTGTTGTTTTTCACTGTTTGTTGTTAGAAAGAGATACCTAGTCAGCTGTAAATTCACACAGACTGCACATAAGACAATCCAGAGCTTATCTAAACCATCTTGTATTGGTCTATGATTGATTGTGCAGTTGTCTGGTAAGACAAGATTTTATCTTGAATTATATTTTATTGTTTACAACTTTTTTCACAGTTTGAAAGTAAGGGATAGCTTGCAGACAAGAGGATTTGGCAGAGTGTTGGTTTGCTGTTCACTGTTAAAAAGTGGTATGGCTGTGAGCAATGCAGAGAAAGGAATAACAGTTTTTGTGACTTTCACAACTGGTACAGTCTGAGCAATGACTTTGAGTTTATTTAATGTTTAGTTGTATCTTTGCATACTTTTTCTCTCAGAAGTTGATTTAAAATCTCTGTAAATTCTGCGGTAACTGATTTTGATTTTTCATTTCTTTTAGTATTTATTCATCTGCAGCTGAAAAGGATTCCTTAAATGAACTAAAGTGCAAGTATCTTGTACAGTGTATTAAATGCTAATGTGTATTTAAAGGTAACATTTGCTAACACTAGTGATCTGTGCTTCTCATGTCAAAAACTGGATTTTCTGCTTACCATTATTAGTAGTAAATCTAGACTTGCTGATTACATTTGCACTTATGCAATTGGCATGGCTGGGAGAAGTGTTGTTACATATATTAATGACTGGACTGACGAGATAAATGTTAGGCAAAGAACAAATAGAACACATTTAGGAAAGGGAATGTGTATTGTCAGCAAAGATCACTCAACCCATAATGAACAAGATAATGCCACTGACAACTTTGAATTCCGGATAGAAGTATTCCATAATCTGAGGATTAAGAGCATATGGAAGAACATAAAAAAGAAAGAAAGGAAGAAATTCACAACAAATAACTAATAAGAAAAATAAACTGATTAATGTCTTTAAGGCAAAGAGAATACACACTAAAAAGGACACTTTCATTATTAACACACAGATTACAGAGAAGTATAACATTTTCTACCAGAAAAACTTCAGTCTACAGAAAATGGCATCGCCTTTCCAAAACACAAGGTAGAAGAAAGAGGTAAGGAGCAGGTGAAAAGAACAAAATCAAAACTGAACATGGAAGGATTGAAGAACATTACTGTAAGAAAAAAAGAGGAAAAAGGCAGACTTTGACAACATGATTCAAGCTGTGGATGTACAAAGCCAGATGGATGAGAATCATATGCTTGTGAATGTAATAAGCAATGAAAACAGTGGGATTAATAAGATTAATGGAGATGAAGATCATTTATTTCTAACAACTGATAAAGCAGATATTTCTGAATTAGAAGGTGATCAGAAAAGATATTCTTATAACTGGAGATTCAATTATTAGAGGGACTGATATTTACATTTGCAGAGAGGATAATGAACATTGAATATTCTTGCCACCAGCAAAAATAGAATATGAGAGAAAGGCCTTAGAATGCCTTAATGTAAGGACTTATGGATGTATTTTTATTCAAGTTGGTGACTTCAACCACAAGGACTCTTGGACTGTTAACACGGAACTTATAGCCCCTCTTAGATGGCAGAGGTTGTAATAGTGATAGGGCATATTTTTCAGAAATCACATATAGAAAAGAAAGTCAGGTCACTGTGAATGAAAATATTTTTGGGGAGATAACTCCATCCATCCATCCACAACCCCTTTTTCCCAATTTTTATTTTTTTTTTGCACATGAGTTTGAGGTGTCACTTCAACAATGACAATCATCTAGTACCAAAGTTTAAACTGCCAGGTGAATAGCCCTGCCATGGTTTACATGAAAAAAAAATGTTCCATTAAAAGAAAAAATGTGTAGAGCATCTGAGCCTAATTTTGGGCACATATGTGCTTAGACAGGATGGCATGCACTTGCCAAGATCAGTGAAGAGAATTTTTGCAGCAGACATTTTGCAATATTTGACAAATACAAGGCAGGATTTTTTTTGCCAGAGTATAATATTTAACACTTCACAAATAGCAATATCTGATGCATCTCTGATGATTGTTAATGCTGGAAGCATTAATAGTAAAGCTTTTTATTAAATGGAAAAGTTGGTTAGTTCCCACAAGATTGATGTGGTTGTTGTTTTGAAACATGATTAAAGTAAAACGACTGGAAACCAGTTCTTTCAGAGTATAAATGTTATTACGGTATCAGACATTCTAACAAAAAATCAGGTTGAGGTCTCATGATAGGGATTAAAGATTGTTATGAGAGCTGTGATTATTACAAGTTCAGTGATAACACCAATACTGTAGATTGTGTAACTGTGACAATAAAGACAACCTTGGAACATATAACAATTGTTGGAATGTACAGACCACCAAAGTCAAGTGCTGGTAATGTAGAGACATTTTTATATTTCCTTAATGATACCCAGGAGGGAAGGATAATGATGTCTGGGGTCTTAAATTTACAAGAAATAGACAGGAATAATATTGATTAAACCACATTAGTAAGGAAATTGTTTACAACATGTGCTCAAGAGCAACAATTGATTCAGATTGTACAAAAAACTACCAGGGGAAGAAACATTCTAGACATTGTTTGCATTCCTAAAGAAATTACTGTTACTTCGTGACAAGTTTTACCATCATTGATATGCAGTGATCGTGGAGTTATAAATGTTAAGTTCTTGCTAAATAATTGTGTCAAACTGAAATCTAAACCAAGATAAATGCACAGAAGACTGATAACAGATTATATGGAAGCAAAACACTTACTATGTAAAACTAACTGGAGTGATGCGTTCAGCCAAAAAAACTGCAGAAGGAATGTGAAAAGTTTTGAAAGAAAAATTGTTTGAGAGGAAAAAAACAGCTTAACATCAGGATCTAGGCACAAAAAATCAGGAGGATATATTTCCATAAGAAAAGGATAATTGATTAAGGTGAGAGACAAAAGGTATAAGAAATGGAAAACAGGTCGAAGTACAACTTTGAAAACTGAAATAAACAAGCTGAACAGACAAATTAAACATTGTGAGACAAGATCAAGAATAAATTTAAAGAATTTTTTTATAAAAATATCAAGCAAAATAGGAAACTATTTTATAAATATATATGATGTGGTAGGAGTAAAGACAGAAATTGATAAACTGTGTGTAAATTCTAAAATCTATTCTCAGACACAATAGGTTATAGATTTATTTAGAAACTCTTATGCAAAGCAGTTTGGTTCCACAAGAGGATGATGAATTGTTCTAGTGACATCTAGGTAACCTCAGACTGGGAAATCAACTTAGATTATATTAAAAAGGATCTACACATATTGGATCCAACAATGCACATGAGGAAATGGAATTAACAATAATGACCAGAGAATACTTTTGGCATGTACTTATACGTGTTATTTACTGGGCTGCATAAATATGGAAAGACTCCTCATGATTGGAGACATGCACTTGTTAAATCTGTCTTTAAGGGAAATGGAAGTAGCACAAACCTAAAGTCATGCACACCTATAAGTTTACTTTCATGTTGGTGAAAAATTATGGAGTAGGTTATAACAGATAAATTATTGTCAGAATTGGAAAGGTTGGGACTTGAAACAATTATCAGCATGCATATGTTGAACATAGATCAATTTCCACCTATAACATGATGCTCTATAACGATATAATAACAACGATGAATGAAAAATTATGATGTCATGCAATTTATATAAATTTCACTTCAGAATTAGATAGGGTCATGCCAAAACACTGATCAATAAATTAGAGCAACTAGGTATTTATGTACTTTTCATAAGATTGATAGCTGCATGGCTTACAAATAGGGCATGGCAAGTATCATAACAGTAATTGGACAAGTGAAATTCTTGGTTACAGTCAGGGTGTATCACAAGGCTGTATCCTAGGCCCATACTTATTTAGATTGTATCTTTCAGATCTATCTGTTTCATATGTGGTATTCTACAGTCTGTATGCAGATTACTTGACAATGTATAAATTGATTACCTGTGTTACAAATAAGGCATGTCTACAAAAGAACTTGACTAAATTGATCATTTGACCACATGATACTAATATGCTAAATACATCAAAAACAAAGCATATGAGATTTGGGAAGACATAAACTTAAAGGCGAATACTTAATACAGCACACAGTGATTGAAAATGTAGATTCATTTAAAGACGAATAAATCCATCTCTGAGTTTTTCTAATCATATCAATCAATTAATTCATGATGGTTGTAGAACAATATGTGGCATAAAAAGTATTTTTTTAAGTCTAGGAAATCAGAAATGATGAAGTCACTGTTTGTTAGCTATATTAGACCCAAGTATGAGTACAGAAAACAATATGGAAACCTTATAAGAAAACAAACATGAGTAAACTGGAAAGAGCACAGCTGAAATATACCAAGGGGATCCACAAATGTGAAAATTTAAGTTATTATGAAAAGGCTAAAATATCTTAACTTATACAGTGTCTCATACAGATATTTGATGAAACCTTATTGAGGTATATAGGACATTTATAGACAACTATTTCTGGGAATGTTTGGAGTTATCAAAAAGTAGCGCTCAGTCATCAGACAACCTATGTAGAAGATAGAAATGAAAAGTGTACTAACTGGTTCTCTGAGAGAATACCTGATACATGGAATATACTACCAAATTACATTAAAGAAATCACTAGTTCGAATATTTTGAAAAATAGCCTCAACACTTATAAAGGGAAGAAATGTTTTGGCATATTGGCAGGCTATAAGGGCATTTTTGCCAGTGCTTGAATTATTTTCATGCATGTATGTATGTAGTGATGCCCCTGCACTGGCCCAGTAATCAAGAAGACTGAATCCTCACCACTGGCAACAGTGAGGGACATACACAATGGGAGGATTACAAGTACATACACAGTAAAGTACAGTTCCTCTTAAAAGCACACAGAGATCATATTCAGTCTGGGGCTGGTTTCTCTTTCTTTCTCCAGATCACCAATACGACTCTACAATGGCACAGCTATAGGGTTAAGATCTCAGCTGAGGGGTCACACGAAGACCTCCAGCACAGTCTCTGGCCAATCAGTTCTTCATGTCACTGCCCAAATAGCTGACACATGCACATACATTGAGATTTGATTTATATACAAACACACACACACGCACACACCTGAAGAAGGCTGGCACAGGTTTACTGGCTATGCCCACTTCTGCCCAGACTATAAGGTAGTTATCACTGCCACCAACCACTACTTATCAGCTACTTAAGGCCCTTACAAAGGGTGGCCAATCCTACTGTGTAATGTTACTATTTTCCAAATGGTAGTTTTTGACCAAGCGCCAGGCTATTAGAAGTGGACTGTACAGTGTCACCAAATACATATGCAAGTACGCTAAGGGCTTAAATATGTCTCACAAATATCAGCCACAAAGATAGGTTTAAAAATATTTAACAATAAATAATAAAAGAACAAAACAATACTCAATAACAAACACAGTAACTTCAGAGTTTAGAATCCAGGAAATACTTTAAAACAACATTGAAAGAGAATCTCAAATAAATATAGAAAACATCTAAACTAATCTTTACTATATTCCTGTCTATATCTAAGACAAATACTATGCCTGAATCTTACTTACAGAGCAACACACAGGCAGAAGTGCTAAATGGATGTTTCTAGGTATAAGCCAAGATACAAAATGCCAAATATCTCTCTGAGAATGTTCTGAAATTAATATCAAACCTTACTGCTGGGTCAGCTTGGATGACATCACTCTTTGTCACCTGCCTTCAGTTCCTAGGCTAACAGAAATTAACATCTCTGCCTTAACATACATATCTCTCAGATGTTTTATGTGAACTGGAAGCTGTAAAACAATTAAACACTTTTACATTTTATAGGTTCATAGGTTTATACTAGGCTATCTGCCCTAGGGCATTTACAAGCCTAGCCAGAGTGTGTTTGGCTTTTGCCACCCTTCTTAGATTAGTTGACTGTGCCTCTGTATAGTATGTCACAGAAGATAGCCCATTTAAGGTTAGTTTACCATGCCTCTGTCTAGCAGTGACACAGAAGAGATCCCAGGGGTAAATTTACGATCTCCCATCCAAACGTCAAGATGCTTCTTGAAGAGGGTCATTGAGGGGCTCTGTCTGACATGGATTGGGATTTTGTTCCAGAGTGAGGGGAGCCTCTGGGATATGAATCTGTCCCTCCAGCATGTTCTATTTATTTCTGTGCTGAGGTTTAAGTCACTGGAGCATGTAGTTCTGATGGATTTGGATTTCTTGAGGTGGAGCATGTCCATTAATTCTGGGTTGGACATGGCTTTATACGTCAGGCACAGATCGCCTCTGAGTAGGCAGTAAGCAACTGAGTAGAGCTGGAGTTTCTTTAGCCTAACTGCGTAGGGCATCTGTTTGAGTCCCTTGATCCTCTTGGTGACGTACTTTTGGGGTCTTTCTAGTTGTAGCAGGTGTCGGGTAAGGTACATCCCAAATGGGGCATTGTATTCAATTATGGGCCTGATGAGTGATGAGGAGAGGGGCACAATGACCTCTCTTGATCTAGATGTGAACCCCTTCGTGATAAGGTGGGCTATATAGAATGTCTTTCTAACCACTTTGGCAATGTCATTGTCAAAGGAGAGATTGCAGTCTACTTGGGTCCCCTAATCCCTAATTACTTCTTCCATACTTAATGGATTACCACCTATGTGGTAATTTGTGGGCACTTTGTTTTTCCCAAAGGGGATGACTATACACTTTTTGGCATTTAGCTTTAGGCCATGGCTCTGGCACCAGTTATCCATCTCTGTGATACCTTTTTGGAGGATGCTTGTGTCAGCCTGTGAGTCGATTATGGCCCCCAGTTTGCAGTCATCTGCAAACTTTGTCAGCCATAGTCCTCCTGTGTTAGCCTGTACCTCAGAGAAATTTATACCGAACAAGAGAGGTCCCAGAACTGAGCCTTGTGGGATGCCACTTGTAACCGGTTTAGAGTCTGACATGGCACCTGCAATTCTGACCATGTGGGTTCTATCCCTAAGCCAGTTTGCAACCCATCTTGTGACATAGGCGTTGATATTTAAGCTGGTGAGCTTATTTATGATGCCCGAGTGGGGTATTGTGTCGAAGGCTTTTGCAAGGTCAAGGTAGGCTGTGTGGACTACCTTCCCTTCGTCTATGGCCTTGGTGACTGTTTCAAATAAATTGACCAGGTTCAAAAGGCAAGATCTGCCCTTAACAAAGCTGAATTGGGTAAGATCCAGTGTTTGGAGGTTCCCAATGTCTTTGTT
The DNA here is from genome assembly GCF_019279795.1 of Protopterus annectens. Classification (NCBI taxonomy): domain Eukaryota; kingdom Metazoa; phylum Chordata; order Ceratodontiformes; family Protopteridae; genus Protopterus; species Protopterus annectens. The sequence continues at coordinate 1,579,218,048 of NC_056735.1, forward strand.
TATGAGTTCCATGATGATACGCTCCATAGCTTTGCAGGCCAGGCTAGTTAGGCTTATAGGGTGATAGTTTCCGGGGTCTGTTGTGGCACCACCTTTATGGAGTGGGACCACTGTTGCTGTACGCCATTCTCTGGGTACATATCCTGTTGTATGGTTGAGACTGAACAGTGATTTTAAGTGAGGATTCAGTTCTTCTTGGAGCTCATGTAAAACGCAGCTTGGGACACCATCCAGTCCCATTGATGCTGTGTTTTTTGCTTTGGAGAGGGCAGCTCTCACCTGTGCATCTGTGATGTCAGGGAGGCTACACTCTGTTGGGATAGTCATTTGCTCATTTGGGGGGGAGGGGAGAGTTTGCACTGTACCTGTCTGCCAGGATGTTGGCAATGTCTGTGGGTTCAGTGTATTTTTTGTCATTTTGCACTAACTCAGGGCATATCTGGGAGTTTCCACCCAGGTTTCTGACATAACTAAAGAAAGCCTTGTGATTATCTTTAGCGTCTTGTGCAAATTTTCTTTCAACGCTAGCCTTAGATGATTTTATGAGGGATCGCAGTTTCTTGCTAGTACTGATCAGAGTTGCCTTCCCTTTCAGGGGTTTTGCTCTATCATGTAGTAGCTTCCTCCTTCTGTTGTACAGCTTATTTATGGCTGGGGTCCACCAGACAGGTCTCCTGCCTTTGGAGGAGTGTGACTTGTTTTTATTTGGGATAGCATGATCCATGTATTCCTGTAGGTATCCATAGAATGCGTTTGTAAAGGATTCTGCAGTTTGGGCCGTATTTTCCACTGGCCCTGGGGCTTTGAAGGATTCCACCTCAGTTTTGAGAAGTGGGAAGTTTGCTTTTGAGAAGTTTTTGACTATGGTTTCTTTTGCTGGGGGTGGGGAAGGGATATGGATGTCCATAGTGATTAATTTATGGTCAGATCTTACCAATGAGGGGTATACCTCTGGTATGGAACATAGAGTCCCCATGTTGGTGATGATCAGGTCCAATATGTTTTCCCCTCTTGTGGGAGTGGTGACTGGTTGTTCCATAGCATTTGAGTTTATATATTCTAGGAACCATTGGGCTAGGGTGTTGGGGCTTGAGTAGTGCTCCCAGTCTATGTTTGGGTAGTTAATGTCACCCAATATAATGGTGTTTGGAGAGACCTTCATATTCTCCAGTGTCTTCAGAAAAGCCAAGTGGGGTTCCTGAGTTTGGGAGGGTGGTCTGTAGCAGGCTACAAACTAGAAGGCAGTTTTGCCCACTGTTAGTTGCACATGGATGGTCTCAGATGCTTCGTGCAGTGCCACTAGACTGGAGGTATGGGTATCTTTGATGAATATGGATACTCTCCCTCCTCTTGTGGTTCAGTCCAAGTTTTGGTGCCAAAATGCATGGTATGAGGTATAGCCTGGTAGTGTTGGGGTGCTCTCGAAGGCCTTGAACCAGATTTCTGTTACTGCACAGATATCGATATTCTCCATACTGAGGAGAGACTCGAGTGTGTGCATCTTGAGGTTTAGACTTCTGGCATTGAGCAGCATTACCCTTAGTTTCTTTTTCCTTGTGTTGTCTAAGGAGGTGGGTTTGTCTTTTGAGCCTTGCCTAAAAAGGCACTATGGGGGTGGCAAGAGCCTTGGCTAGTATTCAAAAACCCAGGGTTGACAGGTGCAAGCCGTCCCTAGTGAAGCAACGTGGCTTGTCAAGCATGTCATTCCAGGCTGACAGACACTGGATCGCCTTTGAGTGACACCAATACTTTAGCCAATTGTTGAAATTGATCATTTTGTCATTATACTATGGTATCATTCTTGGTGAAGGTAAGATGCTACTCAAGGTCAGGGTCATACTGGCCTGGGCCACATGATCAGAGAGCTCCTTTATGTCTCTTTTCATGTAATCCAGAGAGGTATGTCTCAGGTCATTCACACCAGCATGGATAATAACGGAGTCATATTTGTACTTGCTTGGAGTGACCTGAGTGCTTGTGTTATGTGGCAGATCCTGGCACCTGACAGGCAGCTTACAGTGACCTTCTCCTTGATCAGCCTGGTGAGAGGGACGTCAGTGTGTCTGACAATAGAGTCACATATTACAAGTGTATTAGGTGTGTTGTTTAGCCTTAAGGGCTGTGACTGTGTGGCACACTGACTTTGTGAACAATGTGATATGTGGGTATTGTTGTGGGGTAGCAGTTGCTTGGATGTCTTCTTTGGAGGTCTCTGTTGCTTGGGCAGATTTTTATTTAGAGCCTCCGAGTATGTTTTCGTGTGTTTATGCGTTTGGTTTGCTGTTGTGATTGGTCTATGTGATAATAGATTTGTGTTGTGTGTGATTACCTTCTCCTCCAGACTGACCATGCCAGTACTATGTTGAGAGAGTTCAGCCTCCAGTTTGGCTATATAGTTGCGCCTCTCACATATATTTGAGATTGTTGGAAAGAGGAGAGGGTGGTCTGTGTAAATAAGGCAGTTGTAAAATTGCCTCAAGATTCCCATATTCACCAGCTGGACTGGAGAATAAACCTGAAACTGACTTTTGGACATGCCAGAATAGTATAAGGAATTACTTTTTGACTTGATCAAAAAGGACCAATAGGGAGCCAAGTACTTAAAGGGAGTATAAGAGGGTGTAGTGCTTTAGTTTAGTAGTGCTTACTTATAAGACATTTATCCTAGCTACAGCTGGGTTTTAAAAGGAAAATAGAGGGCTTACTTTGAGACTTGGAATAGTTCTAAAAGAAAAAGTGAAGAGCAGACATTGTGGAGCTGGGAATAGTTTAAACCTGATTAAGCGGTGCTGCCCGATGCTGCGCTATGAGCAAAAACGCACAAAAGAGGATTTTAAGAGAGGGGGATCAAGGAGTTTCGAAGTGACCCAAAATGGCCAATAAAACTACAGTTTCTAGGCAGTAACCACTCCCAGAGGGGCAGGCAGGCTGTTCAGTGTTTACCACTGCCACTGATGAACACAGAGACTTCCCTTTAGCCCAAGCAAACAGTGGCCTCCAAGAAACTTACAAACAACTCAGAACAGCAAATTTGTAACTGAACTTTTTTTTAAATTTCAGAAAGTCGGAAAAAAGTAAGATTGTTTTTGTTTTTTTTGTTTTGTTTAAAGATAGCAGAGAGAGACAAGTAGCAACAAGTTAGAACAGTGCAATAAATGACTCCACACTTGAGTGCTAGACCAGAGACAGGTAAAATGCAAGTTAAGAAGAAAATGATTTTAAAATAAGAGCAACACAGGAAAGGCAGTAAGCATGCTCTAGATGTGTTCTAAATACAGTTCCTAATATAGATATCAAGTTTAGCAAGCTGGAAAATGCCAAAAAGTAGGGGGCAATGCAGAAATCTTAACAAATAATCTGAGAAAAAATACTTAAAATCTCAAAAGTGGCTCCTTTCTTCTCTCAGCATTTTCTCCTCTTGGTGGGTGCTTCACCAACAGCCAACAAGTCTGAAAAGATGCCAAAACCACGAGGCAATTGAGTTTTAAGAGAGGAGGACCACGGAGTTTGGAATTGACCCAAAATGGCAAATAAAACTACAGTTTCTTGGCAGTAGCCACTCCCACAGGGGCAGGCAGGCTGTTCAGTGTTTACCACTGCCACTGATGAACACAGAAACTTCCCTTTAGCCCAAGCAAGCAATGGCCTCCAACAAACTTACAAACAGTTCAGAACAACAAATCTGTAACTGAACTTCTTTTTACAATTTCAGAAAGTGGGAAAAAAGCAAGATTTTTTTTTGTTTGTTTTGTTTAAAGATAGCAGAGATACACAAGTAGAAACAAGTTATAACAGTGCAATAAATGACCCCACATTTGAGTGCTAGGCCAGAGACAGGTAAAATGCAAGTTAAGAAAAAAACGATTTTAAAATATGTGCAAAACAGGAAATGCAGTAAACAGGCTCTAGATGTGTTCTAAACACAGTTCCTAATACAGATATCAAGTTTAGGAAGCTGGAAAATGCCAAAACGTATGTGGCAATGCAGAAATCGTAACAAATAATCTGAAGAAAAATATTTAAAATCCCAAAAGTGGCTCCTTTCTTCTCTCAGCGTTATGTCCTCTTGGTGGGTGCTTCACCAACAGCCAACAAGTCTGAAACGATGACAAAACCAGGAGGCAATCGGATTTTAAGAGAGGGGGATCAAGAAGTTTGGAACTAACCCAAAATGGCAAATAAAACTACAGTTTCTATGCAGTAACCACTCCCACAGGGGCAGGCAGGCTGTTCAGTGTTTACCACTGCAACTGATGAACACAGAGACTTCCCTTTAGCCCAAGCAAGCAATGGCCTCCAAGAGACTTCCAAACAGTTCAGAACAGGAAATCTATAACTGAACTTTTTAATTTTCAGAAAGTGGGAAAAAAGCAAGATTTATTTTGTTGTTTTGTTTGTTTTGTTTAAAGATAGCAGATATACACAAGTAGCAAAAAGGTAGAACAGTGCAATAAATGACCCCACACTTGAGTGCTAGGCCAGAGACAGGTAAAATGCAAGTTAAAAAAATGATTTTAAAATAAGTGCAACACAGGAAATGCAGTAAACAGGCTCTAGATGTGTTCTAAATACAGTTCCTAATACAGGTATCAAGTTTAGCAAGCTGGAAAATGCCAAAACGTAGGCGGCAATGCTGAAATCTTAACAAATAATCTGAAGAAAAATACTTAAAATCCCAAAAGTGGCTCCTTTCTTCTCTCAGCATTTTCTCCTCTTGGTGGGTGCTTCACCAACAGACAACAAGTCTGAAAAGATGCCAAAACCAGGAAGCTATTGGGTTTTAAGAGAGGGGGATCAAAGAGTTTGGAATTTATCCCAAAATGGCCAATAAAACTACAGCTTCTAGGCAGTAACCACTCCCACTGGGGCAGGCAGGCTGTTCAGTGTTTACCACTGCCACTGATGAACACAGAGACTTCCCTTTAGCCCAAGCAAGCAATGGCCTCCAAGAGACTTCCAAACAGTTCAGAACAGGAAATCTATAACTGAACTTTTTAATGTTCAGAAAGTGAGAAAAAAGCAAGATTTATTTTGTATTTTTGTTTGTTTTGTTTAAAGATAGCAGATATACACAAGTAGCAAAAAGGTAGAACAGTGCAATAAATGACCCCACACTTGAGTGCTAGGCCAGAGACAGGTAAAATGCAAGCTAAGAAAAAAATGATTTTAAAATAAGTGCAACACAAGAAATGCAGTAAACAGGCTCTAGATGTGTTCTAAATATAGTTCCTAATACAGGTATCAAGTTTAGCAAGCTGGAAAATGCCAAAACGTAGGCGGCAATGCAGAAATCTTAAATAATCTGAAGAAAAATACTTAAAATCCCAAAAGTGGCTCCTTTCTTCTCTCAGCATTTTCTCCTCTTGGTGGGTGCTTCACCAACAGACAACAAGTCTGAAAAGATGCCAAAGCCAGGAAGCTATTGGGTTTTAAGAGAGGGGGATCAAAGAGTTTGGAATTGACCCAAAATGGCCAATAAAACTACAGTTTCTAGGCAGTAACCACTCCCACTGGGGCAGGCAGGCTGTTCAGTGTTTACCACTGCCACTGATGAACACAAAGCCAAAGCAAGCAATGGCCTCCAAGAAACTTACAAACAGTTCAGAACAGCAAATCTGTAACTGAACTTTTTTTTTAAATTGCAGAAAATGGGAAAAAAGCAAGATTTTTTTTTTTTTTTTTTTTTTTGTTTAAAGATAGCAGACATACACAAGTAGCAACAAGTTAGAACAGTGCAATAAATGACACCACACTTGAGTGCTAGGCCAGAGACAGATAAAATGCAAGTTAAGAAAAAAACAATTTTAAAATAAGTGCAATACAGGAAATTCACTAAACAGGCTCTAGTTGTGTTCTAAATACATTTCCTAATACAGATATCAAGTTTAACAAGCTGGAAAATGCCAAAAAGTAGGCGGTAATGCAGAAATCTTAACAAATAACCTGAAGAAAAATACTTAAAATCTCAAAAGTGCTCCTTTCTTCTCTCAGTATTTTCTCCTCTTGGTGGGTGCTTCACCAACAGCCAACAAGTCTGAAAAGACACAAAACCACGAGGCAATCGGGTTTTAAGAGAGCGGGAATCAAGGAATTTGGAATTGACCCAAAATGACCAATAAAAGTACAGTTTCTAGGCAGTAACCATTCCCACAGGGGCAGGGAGGCTGTTCAGTGTTTACCACTGCCACAGATGAACACAGAGACTTCCCTTTAGCCCAAGCAAGCAATGGCCTCCAAGAAACTTACAAACAGTTCAGAACAGCAAAACTGTAACTGAACATTTTTTAAAATTTCAGAAAGTGGGAAAAAAGCAAGATTTTTTTTTGTTTAAAGATAGCAGAGATACACAAGTAGAAACAAGTTAGAACAGTGCAATAAATGACCCCACACTTGATTGCTAGGCCCGAGACAGGTAAAATGCATATTAAGAAAAAAATGATTTTAAAATAAGTGCAACACAGGAAATGCAGTAAACAGGATCTAGATGTGTTCTAAATACAGTTCCTAATACAGATATCAAGGTTAGCAAGCTGGAAAATGCCAAAAAGTAGGCGGCAATGAAGAAATCTTAACAAATAATCTGAAGAAAAATACTTAAAATCTGAAAGTGGCTCCTTTCTTCTCTCAACATTTTCTCCTTATAGTGGGTGCTTCACCAACAGCCAACAGGTCTGAAAAGACACCAAAACCATGAGGCAATTAGGTTTTAAGAGAGGGGGATCAAGGAGTTTGGAATTGACCCAAAATGGCCAACAAAACTACAGTTTCTAGGCAGTAACCACTCCCACAGGGGCAGGCAGGCTGTTCAGTGTTTACCACTGCCACTGATGAACACAGAGATGTCCCTTTAGCCCAAGCAGGCAATGGCCTCCAAGAAACTTACAAAGAGTTAGGAACAGAAAATCTGTAACTGAACTTTTTTTTAAATTTCAGAAAGTGGGAAAAAAGCAAGAATTTTTTTTTTGTTTGTTTAAAGATAGCAGAGATTCACAAGTAGCAACAAGTTAGAACAGTGCAATAAATGACTCCACACTTGAGTGCTAGGCCAGAGACAGGTAAAATGCAAGTTAAGAAAAAAATTATTTTAAAATATGTTCAACAAGGGAAATGCAGTTAACAGGCTCTAGACGTGTTCTAAATACAGTTCCCAATACAGATATCAAGTTTAACAAGTTGGAAAACACAAAAAAGTAGGCGGCAATGCAGAAATTTTAACAAATAATCTGAAGAAAAATACTTAAAATCTCAAAACTGTCACCTTTCTTCTCTCAGCATTTTCTCCTCTTGGTGGGTGCTTCACCAACAGCCAACATGTCTGAAAAGATGCCAAAACCATGAGGCAATCGGGTTTTAAGAGAGTGGGATCAAGGACTTTGAAATTGACCCAAAATGGCCAATAAAACTACAGTTTCTAGGCAGTAACCACTCCCATAGGGGCAAGCAGGCTGTTCAGTGTTTACCACTGCCACTGATGAACACAGAGACTTCCCTTTAGCCCAAGCAAGCAATGGCCTCCAAGAAACTTACAAACAGTTCAGAACAGCAAATCTGTAACTGAACTTTTTTTAAAATTTCAGAAAGTAGGAAAAAAGCAAGATTTTTTTTGTTTTGTTTTGTTTAAAGATAGCAGAGATACACAACTAGCAACAAGTTAGAGCAGTGCAATAAATGACCCCACACTTGAGTGCTAGGCCAGAGACAGATAAAATGCAAGTTAAGAAAAAAATGATTTTAAAATAAGTGCATCACAGGAAATGCAGTAAACAGGCTCTAGATGTGTACTAAATACAGTTCCTAATACAGATATCAAGTTTAGCAAGCTGGAACATGCCAAAAAGTAGGCAGCAATGCAGAAATCTTAACAAATAATCTGATGAAAATACTTCAAATCTCAAAAGTGGCTCCATTGTTCTCTCAGCATTTTCTCCTCTTGGTGGGTGCTTCACCAACAGCCAACAAGTCTGAAAAGATGCCAAAACCATGAGGCAATCGGGTTTTAAGAGAGGGGGATCAAAGAGTTTGGAATTGACCCAAAATGGCCAATACAACTACAGTTTCTATGCAGTAACCACTCCCACAGTGGCAGGCAGGCTGTTCAGTGTTTACCACTGCCACTGATGAACACAGAGACGTCCCTTTAGCCCAAGCAAGCAATGGCCTCCAAGAAACTTACAAACAGTTCAGAACAGCAAATCTGTAACTGAACTTTTTTTTAAACTTCAGAAAGTGGGAAAAAAGCAAGATGTTTTTGTTTTTTTGTTTTGTTTTGTTTAATGATAGCAGTGATACATAAGTAGAAACAAGTTAGAACAGTGCAATAAATGACCCCACACTTGAGTGCTTGGCCAGAGACAGGTAAAATGCAAGTTAAGAAAAAAACAATTTTAAAATAAGTGCAAAACAGGAAATGCAGTAAACAGACTCTAGATGTGTTCTAAATACAGTTCCTAATACAGATATCAAATTTAACAAGCTGGAAAATGCCAAAAAGTAGGTGGCAATGAGGAAATCGTAACAAGTAATCTGAAGAAAAATATTTAAAATCTCAAAAGTGGCTCCTTTCTTCTCTCAGCATTTTCTCCTCCTGTTGGGTACTTCACCATCAGCCAACAAGTCTGAAAAGATGCCAAAACCATGAGGCAATCGGATTTTAAGAGAGGGGGATAAAGGAGTTTGGAATTGACCCAAAATGGCCAATACAACTACAGTTTCTAGGCTGTAACCACTCCCACAGGGACAGGCAGGCTGTTCAGTGTTTACCACTGCCCCTGATGAACACAGAGACTTCCCTTTAGCCCAAGCAAGCAATGGCCTCCAAGAAACTTACAAACAGTTCAGAACAGCAAATCTGTAACTGAACTTTTTTTTTAAATTTCAGAAAGTGGGAAAAAAGCAAGATTTTTTTTTTGTTTTTGTTGTGTTTAAAGATAGCTGAGATACACAAGTAGAAACAAGTTAGAACAGTGCAATAAATGACCCCACACTTGATTGCTAGGCCCGAGACAGGTAAAATGCATATTAAGAAAAAAATGATTTTAAAATAAGTGCAACACAGGAAATGCAGTAAACAGGATCTAGATGTGTTCTAAATACAGTTCCTAATACAGATATAAACTTTAGCAAGCTGGAAAATGCCAAAAAGTAGGTGGCAATGCAGAAATCTTAACAAATAATCTGAAGAAAAATACTTAAAATCTGAAAAGTGGCTCCTTTCTTCTCTCAGCATTTTCTCCTCTTGGTGGGTGCTTCACCAACAGCCAACAAGTCTGAAAAGACACCAAAACCATGAGGCAATTAGGTTTTAAGAGAGGGGGATCAAGGAGTTTGGAATTGACCCAAAATGGCCAACAAAACTACAGTTTCTAAACAGTAACCACTCCCACAGGGGCAGGCAGGCTGTTCAGTGTTTACCACTGCCACTGATGAACACAGCGATGTCCCTTTAGCCCAAGCAGGCAATGGCCTCCAAGAAACTTACAAAGAGTTAGGAACAGAAAATCTGTAACTGAACTCTATTTTTAAATTTCAGAAAGTGGGAAAAAAGCAAGATTTTTTTTTTGTTTTTTTGTTTTGTTTAAAGATAGCAGAGATACACACGTAGCAACAAGTTAGCACAGTGCATTAAATGACCCCACACTTGAGTGCTAGGCCAGAGACAGGTAAAATGCAAGTTCAGAAAAAAATGAATTTAAAATAAGTGCAACACAGGAAATGCAGTAAACAGGCTCTAGATGTGTTCTAAATACAGTTCCCAATACAGATATCAAGTTTAACAAGTTGGAAAACAAAAAAGTAGGCGCAATGCAGAAATCTTAACAAATAATCTGAAGAAAAATATTTAAAATCTCAAAAGTGTCACCTTTCTTCTATCAGCGTTTTCTCCTCTTGGTGGGTGTTTCACCAACAGCCAACAAGTCAGAAAAGATGCAAAAACCATGAGGCACTCGGGTTTTAAGAGAGTGGGATCAAAGAGATTGATATTGACACAAAATGGCCAATAAAACTACAGTTTCTAGGCAGTAAACACTCCCACAGGGGCAAGCAGGCTGTTCAGTGTTTACCACTGCCACTGATGAACACAGAGACTTCCCTTTAGCCCAAGCAAGCAATGGCCTCCAAGAAACTTACAAACAGTTCAGAACAGCAAATCTGTAACTGAACTTTTTTAAATTTCAGAAAGTGGGAAAAAGCAAGATTTTTTATTTTGTTTTGTTTAAAGATAGCAGAGATACACAAGTAGCAACAAGTTCGAACAATGCAATAAATGACCCCACACTTGAGTGCTAGGCCAGAGACAGATAAAATGCAAGTTAAGAAAAAAATTATTTTAAAATAAGTGCATCACAGGAAATGCAGTAAACAGGCTCTAGATGTGTTCTAAATACAGTTCCTAATACAGATATCAAGTTTAGCAAGCTGGAAAATGCCAAAAGGTAGGCAGCAATGCAGAAATCTGAACAAATAATCTGATGAAAAATACTTAAAATCTCAAAAGTGTCTCCTTTCTTCTCTCAACATTTTCTCCTCTTGGTGGGTGCTTCACCAACAGCCAACAAGTCTGAATAGATGCCAAAACCATGAGGCAATCGGGATTTAAGAGAGGGGGATCAAGGAGTTTGGAATTGCCTCAAATGGCCAAAAAAACTACAGTTTCTAAGCAGTAACAACTACCACAGGGGCAGGCAGGCTGTTCAGTGTGTACCACTGCCACTGATGAACACAGAGACTTCCCTTTAGCCCAAGCAAGCAATGGCCTCCAAGAAACTTACAAACCGTTCAGAACAGCAAATCTGTAACTGAACTTTTTCTTAAATTTCAGAAAGTGGGAAAAAGCAAGATGTTTTTGTTTTTTTGTTTTGTTTTGTTTAATGATAGCAGTGATACATAAGTAGAAACAAGTTAGAACAGTGCAATAAATGACCCCACACTTGAGTGCTTGGCCAGAGACAGGTAAAATGCAAGTTAAGAAAAAAACAATTTTAAAATAAGTGCAAAACAGGAAATGCAGTAAACAGACTCTAGATGTGTTCTAAATACAGTTCCTAATACAGATATCAAATTTAACAAGCTGGAAAATGCCAAAAAGTAGGTGGCAATGAGGAAATCGTAACAAGTAATCTGAAGAAAAATATTTAAAATCTCAAAAGTGGCTCCTTTCTTCTCTCAGCATTTTCTCCTCCTGTTGGGTACTTCACCATCAGCCAACAAGTCTGAAAAGATGCCAAAACCATGAGGCAATCGGATTTTAAGAGAGGGGGATAAAGGAGTTTGGAATTGACCCAAAATGGCCAATACAACTACAGTTTCTAGGCTGTAACCACTCCCACAGGGACAGGCAGGCTGTTCAGTGTTTACCACTGCCCCTGATGAACACAGAGACTTCCCTTTAGCCCACGCAAGCAATGCCCTCCAAGAAACTTACAAACAGTTCAGAACAGCAAATCTGTAACTGAACTTTTTTTAAATTTCAGAAAGTGGGAAAAAAGCAAGATTTTTTTTTTGTTTTTGTTTTGTTTAAAGATAGCTGAGATACACAAGTAGCAACAAGTTAGAACAGTGCAATAAATGACCCCACACTTGAGTGCTAGGTGTTAGAAAAATATGCATTTGAATATATGTGAAATACTAGTTTAAAAGCAAAGTAGTATGTAATGCATTTTATTCTATTAATGATATAACAAAAAGGATGAATTAATGTGTAATTGCAAAAATAGTTCTGAAACTGCAGTGTGGCTTGTAGCAAGTTGACCTCTGACCCTGGCAGTTGCTAGCTTAGCAAGTCTTAATGCTTATGCTTCTCACAAGTGATTATCTGCTGGATCAGGAAATGAAATATGTGAAATAATGAAATCTTCTGCTCTTTCCTGCTGGGATGATTTGGCCTTGTGTATGTGTTACTAAGATAACACGCAGCTGTTGGGAAAGTGTTACTGAGAACAAAGAAGTGTATTAAAAGACTGAATCTACTATTGTATTCAAACTGATGTGAAACCTTGAAGAAGTAACTTTACAGAAAGACATTATGTCTGATCAGGTGGATAGCAAGGCCTTATAGTTACCAGAGGAAAACTTTTTTAAAATATACAGCATCAACAATATTTAATGAATAGAGGACTGTAAGGTAAAGTGATGTAGATGCCCTGTGACAAACCACGTCAGTAAGGTGGGCACAACTTGAATGCAAAGACTATAAAACTTGTATACTTCCTGTTTCATGTTAGACAAAATTCTGTGCTTGTATGTTTTTTGCCTCCTGGTGTCCACTAGTAAACTTTTGAACCTGAACCTCCTGTGTATTGATTTCTTAATTTTATTTAACAGTTTTGGTCCTTCTTTGCTGGAAATCCCTCAGACAGCTGCAGATCATAGTCTACCGGTGGTCGAATACTGTGCAGGAGAAGTTACCAAAACAGTTCTTCTTGGGTGAAAAGACCTCCGACTGAATTGTCGTTTAAAGAGGCTGGCCACTTTTCTGATCTGTGGCCAAAGCGCGGTTCCTGGACAGCTCAATACCGGAGGCTCAGGTAGGAAGATTTTGCCTTTTTTCTGTTTTAGATCAGGGACTAGGTTACAGTATATTGTTGTCAAGATTTTTTATGCAGATCAGGGGCAAAAGGAATTACTGTATATTTGGTCATAGATCAGGGTAACAGAATAAGGTAGGCAGTTATTCTAGATAAACTGTGAAAAGGAACTGAAATCTTGATATCACGTGATAAGAAGGGTTACGTAACATTTTTAACATGGGAAATCAGTGCACTAAAACATCACGAGATCCGCCCCTAACCTAAGACGCAAAATATATGCAATCACAACGTTCTGATAATGTTTGGTATTATGCAAAATGGGTTAACAAATATGAATTCGATGGCAAGTTAGATAAAACTTCACTGGTTAAACTCCTTAAACAACTGAAATCTGATGTGGGAGGTCAGGCAAAAAAGCAATGTCAATTAGGCATTCCTCAGGCACACAGGTGGATTGAGGAAGCAAACCGTAGGAAACAGAAGACTAAGAATTCAACAACATTATTTTTAGACAAAGAAGATAATAATATAGTAATAGCAACAGCTCCACCCCCCTGCCCCCTCCGTTGCCTTTTTCGGGATATGAAGTGAGTGGACAGGCTGGTCTGCCTCCGCGTTATCCTGAAGTCTCAGCGAAACCACAACCATTTGTTAGAGATCCTATTGAAACTAGGTCCAGAGTGCGTAAAATACATGGGGACGCAGAATCATATCAAATAGAGAGAAACCTACAGGATGAGAGTGAGGAAGAAATATGTCCACTTATAGAGGTCCCAAATCCTCAGGCAGGACAAGCAGGGCAGGACCCAACACACTTAGTATACAGACCATGGACACCGGAGGATATTCGGAAAGCTACTGAGGGAATTCCCCATCCGAAAGTTAATTTTATGAAATTTTTAGAAGATTTGCAAGGCATGAGGTTGAGTTACCACTTGAATGGGGAAGAAGTAGAAAAAATAGTAAGACAAATTATAGGTCCAGATTGGCACATGATTTGTGGCACCTGGAATCCTCATAATGCAGAGCTTAAACCACTCCCACATAGTGACGCAGAATTAGACAATAGAGTGAAAGGTCTTACAGACCGAATCTCTGAGAAATGGAAACCTAGGGCAGACTGGACTTGCATTAACCAATGCATACAACAGGAAAATGAGACAATAGATGGGTACTATGCTAGATTATTGGAATGTTTTAATAATCATAGCGGTATGACAGTTCCTGAAAATCAAGTGAATGATTCCCCGTATGAACAGCAGTTGAAAAATGCATTTTTAAAAGGTTGCATTGCACCTATCAGTAGCTTCATTACGAAGCACATGATAGACCATCGAACAGGTAGGCTACAAGCCTTACTTGAATATGCTAGACATGCTGAAAGACATTTCAATAGCAAAAAGAAAAAGAAGGTGCAAGTCTTCACTGCTGAAGATGGAGCTGAAGTGTTTGTGTTATAGTCAGGTAAAAAGGGAAAGAAAAATGCCCAGGGAAATAAACAGTCTGACAAATGGTCAGAAGATTTTGAGGAAAGGAAAAAGAGAGGTGAATGCTTTAAGTGCGGAAAGAAGGGACACCTAGCGAGGGATTGTAAACAAAACAAAAAGGTAATCACAGAAGACAAGGGAGATGAGGACTGACTATATCATAGTGAAGATACTTCATGCAGAGATCAGAAATCATCAGAAGTTAATAAACAGAAAACAAATGTAAATGTGATAGAAGGAATAGAGGAAGTGCAAGTAGATATGGAGGATGAAGAAAGTGAAATTTTGGATTTAGCATTTTTGAGCCTAGAGCTCTACTTAGCAGATACGAAACCGGAAGTTACACTTCTGGTGGAGGGAAGGGAAGTTAAATTCCTGTGTGACTCAGGAGCGTCACGGACCCTGATACACCCCTCCAAGTTACCAGAACATTCTGAATCACCTGATTATATACTAGTGAAAGCTGTGAATGGACAGCTATACACGAAACCACTTTCCCATGATATAGCAATAACCGACCCTGTTTCAGGTATGACCCAAAGAAGTAAGATTGTTGTTTCTGCAAAGTGTCCAGTGAGCCTATTGGGTAGGGACCTTATGCAGATATTTGGCATAGCAGTAGTTCCAACTATACAGGGTATGGAGGCACAGAGACAAATGGATACCTTTGTAGTGCGATCGGAGGGTGAAACTTTTTACTGGTACAGCCAGGACCTAGTTACGACTGGTCCAGGGGCAGTAACCGAGGAACTGATGAACATAGCCATCAGTAAAGCCCCCTCCCTTGACACTGATCGACAGCATTTGTTACACTGTACTCTATACTATTGTAATACACCAGGACCTGATAGAGAGTATGAGCAAGAATTGTTCAGAAATCGTGCAACTAGATTAGTATTGCGTACTTTGTATTCGGATACTGAGGGGAACAGTGTAGTTAGCTGTTCATTACCTCAAGAATTCCTTGCACTGTATAGATCAAATCGATTGCCACATGTCAGCTTGACAAAGAATAAAAACGTGAAATGGGCAGACTTAGGAGAAAAGGTAACAAGGTGGGAGAAACAGACTGACTTGGAATTGTCAGAACAGGGAATACAGAAACAAAAGTTGAATTGGTTCACGCAGACACATCCAGCTGTACACTTGCAATCTAGTGAGGACAGCTGATTAGCATTTTTATTAGAAGAAGAAGAAAAAGCCTTATGTGAGATACCAACGACTCTTTGGTCAACAGGCAAATCAGACGTAGGACTTATTCGAACAGCAGGACCAGTTACAATTACACCAAAATCAGCATTTAGGCCACAGAAAAGACAATACCCTTTGAGAAAAGATGCAAAAATAGGAATCAAGCCTATAATAGCAGCATTACTCAGGGAAGGAGTACTGGTAGAATCTCTTGATTCACCATGTAATACACCCCTATTTCCTGTTAAGAAAGCAAACGGGGAATGGTGGTTGGTTCAAGATTTACAAGCTGTAAACAATGCAGTGATACCCAGAGCACCCACGGTGCCAGATCCACATACTTTGTTAAATGACCTAAAACCACAACAAAAGTATTTCTCTGTGGTAGATATCAGCAATGCTTTCTTTTCTATACCTATACATCCTGATAGTCAATACTGGTTTGCATTTACATTTCAGGGGAAAAGGTATACCTATACTCGACTACCACAGGGATATTGTGAGAGCCCAACCATATTTGCACAAGAAATGACTAGCAACCTGGCAGGGTTTACCCCACCAGGAGGTAGTCAAATTCTACTTTACATAGATGATATCTTGCTAGCAGCCCCCACCCAGCAGCAATGTAGGGAAGATACTGTAGCACTATTGAAATTTTTAGCAACACAAGGACACAAAGTGAACAAAAGTAAGTTACAACTTTGGAAAAAGCAAGTTAGATACCTAGGATATGTAATATCCAATGAAGAGAGGATATTAGACGAAGATAGAAAGACAGCAATTCTACAAGCACCCAAACCAGCAACCAAGAAGGAAATGATGTCCTTCTTGGGGACAACTAATTTTTGTCGGAGTTGGATACCAAATTATGCTTTGGAATCTGCTCCACTGACTGATTTAATATATAAAATGCCAATGGCAGCACAAGATTTGTTACAATGGACAACCGAAGCAGAAATGGCTTTCTGCAGGTTGAAGCAGTTAATAGCTTCTTCATTAGTTTTAGGACTCCCAAAATATCATAAACGGTTCTTTCAGACCATAGATTGTAAACAAGGATATATGACATCAGTACTGATGCAACAACATGGGGATAAGCAATGCCCCATAGCTTATTATTCATCGCAGTTAGACCCAGTGGCGTGATCTTTGCCTCACTGTGTACAAGCATAGTTGCAGCTGCAATGGCAGTACAGGCCTCAGCCTCAGTGGTGTTATTCCACCCTCTCACATTGAGAGTGCCTCATGCAGTCGCAATAATTTTATTGCAAGAAAAAGTAGCATATCTCTCCCCTGCTAGACATCTTTCATGTATGACTATACTGCTGAGCCAACCACATATGACAATTGAACAATGTACAACATTAAATCCATCAACATTACTCCCAACTCCTGCGGATGGCACACCGCACAGCTGCCTGCAGGAAATTGAACAGTTAGTCTTGCCTAGACAAGATCTCACAGATATGCCCTTGGATGATGCCGAGGTGACATATTACGTGGATGGCTCATGCAGAAGGGGCCCTACAGGGAAGAATCTAGTGGGGTATGCAGTAGTTACAGACACTGAAATTTTAGAAGCCCAACCCTTACCACATAACTTATCTGCACAAGCAGCAGAATTGGTAGCTTTGACACGGGCATGTACTTTAGCAAAAGATAAATGTGTAAACATATATACTGATAGTCAGTACGCTTCTCTACGGTACATGTATTTGCGCAACAATGGAAAAATAGGGGAATGATAACATCTAGTGGAAAACCAATCAATCATGCACAATTTATTTTGGAATTATTAGAATCTATCCAGTTACCTACTAAAGTAGCTATTTGCAAATGTGTACCTCATACAAAGCAACAGGATAAGATTTCAAAAGGAAATGCGAGAGCTGATGCAGCTGCAAAGCAAGCAGCCTCAGACTCAGAAACTTTACTTTTGAATGAAGAGTTACAACCCTCTGAGATTTTAGATCTAGATATGTTAAAAACAATGCAGATGCTTACTACAAAAGCAGAAAAACAAAAATGGGAAAAACAAGGCGCAATTCTTGAAAACAGACTGTACATTTCCAAAGAGAGAAAACCGATATTGCCGTCTACTTTATTTAGATATGCAGCTTTGTTGAGCCATGGGCAGTGCCATGTCTCAACAGGGGGGATGGTACAGTTAGTAAACCGAGTATTCCAAACATACGGATTCACAAACTGCACAAAAAAAATTTGTGCAGCTTGTCATACTTGTAACAAGCATCATGCACAAGGGGCATTTAAACCCAAGTAAGGAAGCTTTCCTATACCACCATATCCGTTTGATACTATTTGTATGGATTTCATAGAATTGAATAAGTATGAAGGGAAAAAATATTGTTTAGTCATTGTAGATATGTTTTCTAAATGGGTAGAAGCTTTTCCAACCAAAAATCTAGATGCAGCAACAGTGGCAAAAGCCCTGATAAAAAAAGTAATCCCTAGATTTGGCATACCGGAAAGGATTTATAGTGACAATGGCACACATTTTATCAATCAGACAATCCAGAAACTTGGAAGATTTTTTGGAATCTCCTTGAAGAACCATTGTGCCTACCACCCACAGTCAGCAGGACTGGTGGAAAGGTACAATGGAACCCTTAAAAATAAACTCAGAAAGTTAGTTAGCGAAACTCAGAAGAATTGGGTATACTGTTTGCCTTTAGTGCTGCTGAGTATGAGAACGGTTCCAAATGTAAAGGGTTTGACTCCCTTCGAAATGGTTTTTGGGAGGGCATATTATGTGCCTCAGTGGAAAGATCTCATGCCTGCAGAGCAAGAGGCTGACAGTTCATTAGCTAGTTATATGAAGAAACTGTTAACAAATAAATCTGTTTTGCAGTTTAACTTTTTTCAGGAAGCAGTTTTGGTCCCGGGAACATGGGTGTGGCTGAAAGTGACAAAGAGGAAGAATTGGGCTAGTCCAAAGTGGGAAGGACCGTACCAGGTACTGTTGGCGACGCCTACTGCAGTCAGAGTGGCTGAGAGGACATCCTGGGTCCATTTGACACACAGCAAACCGGTAAAGAATTTTCAACTTGATAAAAACCTTGTGACTGATATACAAGGGCGAAATGGCCAAGAACAAAGCGAATAGAAATATATATCAACCCCAGAGATGTTGCATAATCATTTTGTTGAGTATACATTTATTGACTATAATTGTGACAATTTTCCTCTTGTTGTGGTTTATCCTACACTCAACCACACAAGTGAAAGTGGGAAGGTGTGATGAAACATCCATAGAAAGGCATCCAAATTTTAACACATACCTAGCCATGAAGCGTGTATATGCAGAGACTATGAACATTTCAAATTGCTGGGTCTGTACAGCTATACCAACAGAATATGGAGGACTGATAATGTCCGCTGTCCTTCTGGGAATAAATGAGACTTGGGAGAATTTACTTTTCGATACAGGTACTGTGAAATCACAGGTCTAAATAGCTTTATTTTTACCTGTCACACAAAAGGGAATTGTATGTTATTATAAAAATGACACTCTCCAGGTGGGCTGGAGCAATTGTAATATAACAATATCTTATCGGTGTTATATTAAGACTAGTAATGGCAGTACTCTTTGCAATACTAATTATGACTCATATTTGAACTCACTGAAAACAACCATGAATGAAATTCGCAAGAATCCTGTTTTATTTAAACAATTGTCAGATATAGACCAGGAAATGTTTCATGCAGGGTTAATGCGTATTAGTACTAAAGTAGAAAATTGTTATTTTATTTGTGGGAAACAGGCATATAAATGGCTACCTGAGAATTGGTCCAGCAGTTGTTTTTTGGGTTATCTGGTTCCGGCTATAAGACATACTGCAGAATTACCTTTGGGTAAGATACGAAACATGAGAGAAGTAGCCCTAAAACCTGAAGGTCCAGTCAAAAACCTGTAAATCCATTAGTACGGATCAAAGCTGGCTGGAAAGACCATAATAACATAAAGGAGAAAAGCAAATTGACTCATATGGACTTGAGTGACAGTGTTATATCTTGGGCAGGGATATTCCCAGCATATGGAGCAGTCAAATCAATCTGGGAGTTGAGGAAACTGTAGAAACTTCTCGAAGTAATGAGTAATGCGACTTTCTCTGCCCTAGAACTGGTGACTGATGAAATGAATGCAATGAGAACTGTTGTGCTACAAAATCGAATGGCTCTTGACTTCACCCTAGCGGCGAGAGGTGGTACGTGCGCGCTTATCAAAGAAGAATGCTGTGCATACATACCGGACAATAGGCATGAAATTAACAATCACCTAGAGGTAATTCAGCAAGTATCAGCCATGACTGAACCAGGCCCAAACCCACTGATGGACTTTTTCCAGAATCTATTTGGGGGGTGGGGTTCTATCCTAATGAATATTCTGATTGCTATTTGTGTGTGTATACTCCTAATAGGAGCATGGGTTTGTTGTGGAATTCCCTGCATGAAAAGGTTAATCAAAGATTTTATTGAAGTATCTGTTGCAGAAACTTTGTACCAAGATATTGAGATTGAAAAATTAATCTCAGATGAAAACTTTTTCTGAAGTATAGATCAAAATGATTCACCTAGCTGAAAATCCTTAATGGAAGAGGTTAGGAGACGAAATAACATTATGCATACTTCAAAATAGAATAAAAAGAATTAATGGGGGGGGGAAATGTTAGAAAAATATGCATTTGAATATATGTGAAATACTAGTTTAAAAGCAAAGTAGTATGTAATGCATTTTATTCTATTAATGATATAACAAAAAGGATGAAATCATGTGTAATTGCAAAATAGTTTTGAAACTGCAGTGTGGCTTGTAGCAAGTTGACCTCTGACCCTGGCAGTTGCTAGCTTAGCAAGTCTTAATGTTTATGCTTCTTACAAGTGATTATCTGCTGGGTCAGGAAATGAAATATGTGAAATAATGAAATCTTCTGCTCTTTCCTGCTGGGATGATTTGGCCTTGTGTATGTGTTACTAAGATAACACGCAGCTGTTGGGAAAGTGTTACTGAGAACAAAGAAGTGTATTAAAAGACTAAATCTGCTATTGTATTCGAACTGATGTGAAACCTTGAAGAAGTAACTTTACAGAAAGACATTATGTCTGACCAGGTGGATAGCAAGGCCGTATTGTTAACAGAGGAAAACTTTTTTAAAATATACAGCATCAACAATATTTAATGAATAGAGGACTGTAAGCTAAAGTGATGTAGATGCCCTGTGACATACCACGTCAGTAAGGTGGGCACAACTTGAATGCAAAGACTACAAAACTTGTATACTTCCTGTTTCATGTTAGACAAAATTCTGTACTTGTACATTTTTTGCCTCCAGGTGTACACTAGTAAACATTTGAACCTGAACCTCCTGTGTATTGATTTCTTAATCTTATTTAACACTAGGCCAGAGAAAGGTAAAATGCAAGTTAAAAAAAATGATTTTAAAATAAGTGCAACACAAGAAATGCAGTAAACAGGCTCCAGGTGTGTTCTAAATACAATTCCTAATATGGATATCAAGTTTAGCAAGCTGGAAAATGCCAAAAAGTATGTGTCAATGCAGAAATCTTAACAAATAATCTGAAGAAAAATACTTAAAATCTCAAAAGTGGCTCCTTTCTTCTCTCAGCATTTTCTCCACTTGGTGGGTGCTTCACCAACAGCCAACAAGTCTGAAAAGACACCAAAACCTTGAGGCAATGGGGATTTAAGTGAGGGGGATCAAGGAGTTTGGAATTGACCAAAAATGGCCAATAAAACTACAGTTTCTAGGCAGAAAACACTCCCACAGGGGCAGGCAGGCTGTTCAGTGTTTAACACTGCCACTGATGAACACATAGACTTCCCTTTAGCCTAAGCAAGCAATGGCCTCCAAGAAACATACAAACAATTCAAAACAGCAAATCTGTAACTGAACTTTTTTTTAAATTTCAGAAATTGGGAAAAAGAGCAAGATGTTTTCAGGCTGTTCAGTGTATACCACTGCCACTGATGAACACAGTGACTTCCCTTTAGCCTAAGCAAGCAATGGCCTCCAATAAACTTACAAACAATTCAAAACAGCAAATCTGTAACTGAACTTTTTTTTTAATTTCAGAAATTGGGAAAAAAGCAAGATGTTTTTGTTTTTTTTTTGTTTTGTTTAAAGATAGCAGATACACACATAGCAACAAGTTAGAACAGTGCAATAAATGACCCCACACTTGAGTGCTAGGCCAGAGAAATGTAAAATGCAAGTTAAGAAAAAAATTATTTTAAAATGAGTGCAACACAGGAAATGCAGTAAACAGGCTCTAGATATGTTCTAAATACAGTTCCTAATACAGATATCAAGTTTAGCAAGGTGGAAAATGCCAAAAAGTAGGTGGCAAAGCAGAAATCTTAACAAATAATCTGAAGAAAAATATTTAAAATCGCAAAAGTGGCTCCTTTCTTCTCTTAGCATTTTCTCCTCTTGGTGGGTGCTTCACTAACAGCCAACAAGTCTGAAAAGGCACCAAAACCATGAGGCAATCGGGTTTTAAGATAGGGGGATCAAGGAGTTTTAATTAACCCAAAATGGCCAATAAAACTAGAGTTTCTAGGCAGCAACCACTCCCACAGGGGCAGGCAGGCTGTTCAGTGTTAACCACTGCCACTGATGAACACAGAGACTTCCCTTTAGCCCAAGCAAGCAATGGCCTCCAAGAAACTTACAAACAGTTCAGAACAGCAAATCTGTAACTGAACTTTTTTTTAAATTTCAGAAAGTGGGGAAAAAGCAAGATTTCTTTCTTTTTTTTTTTTAAGATAGCAGAGATACACATGTAGCAACAAGTTAGAATAGTGCAATAAATGACCCCACACTTGAGTGCTTGATCAGAGACAGGTAAAATGCAAGTTAAGAAAAAAACGATTTTAAAATAACCGCAGCAAAGGAAATGCAGTAAACGGGCTCTAGATGTGTTCTAAATACAGTCCTTAATACAGATATCAAGTTTAGCAAGCTGGAAAATGCCAAAAATTAATCGGCAATGCAGAAATCTTAACAAATAAACTGAAGAAAAATACTTAAAATCTTAAAAGTGGCTCCTTTCTGCTCTCAGCATTTTCTCCTCTTGGTGGGTGCTTCACCAACAGCCAACAAGTCTGAAAAGACGCCAAAACCAGGAGGCAATCGGATTTTAAGAGAGGAGGATCAAGGAGTTTGGAATTGACCCAAAATGGCCAATAAAACAACAGTCTCTAGGCAGTAACCACTCCCACAGGGGCAGGCAGGCTGTTCTGTATTTACCACTGCCACTGATGAAAACAGAGACTTCCCTTTAGCCCATGCAAGCAATGGCCTCCAAGAAACAAACAGTTCAGAACAGCAAATCTGTAACTGAACATTTTTTTTCAATTTCAGAAAGTGGGAAAAAAGCAAGATTATTTATCTTTTTTTTTTTTTGTTTAAAAATAACAGATATACACAAGTAGCAATAAGTTAGAACAGTGCAATAAATGACCCCACACTTGAGTGCTAGGCCAGAGACAGGTAAAATGCAAGTTAAGAAAAAGACGATTTTAAAATAAGTGCAATACAGGAAATGAAGTAAACAGGCTCTAGATGTGTTCTAAATACAGTTCCTAATATGGATATCAAGTTTAGCTAGCTGGAAAATTCCAAAACGTAGGCGGCAATGCAGAAATCTTAACAAATAAACTGAAGAAAAATACTTAAAATCTCAAAAGTTGCTCCTTTCTTCTCTCAGCGTTTTATCCTCTTGGTGGGTGCTTCACCAACAGCCAACAAGTCTGAAAAGATACCAAAACCATGAGGCAAATTGGGTTTTTAGAGAGGGGGATCAAGGAGTTTGGAATTGACCCTAAATGGCCAATAAAACTACAGTTTCTAGGCAGTAACCACTCCCACAGGGGCAGGCAGGCTTTTCAGTGTTTACCACTTCCACTGATGAACACAGAGACTTCCCTTTAGCCCAAGCAAGCAATGGCCTCCAAGAAACTTACAAACAGTTCAGAAGAGCAAATCTGTGACTGAACTTTTTTTTAAATTTCAGAAAGTGGGAAAAAAGCAGGATTTCTTTTTTTTTTTTTTTTTTGTTTAAGGATAGCAGAGATACAAAAGTAGCAACAAGTTAGAACAGTGCAATAAATGACCCCACACTTGAGTCCTAGGGCATAGACAGGTAAAATGCAAGTTAAGAAAAAAATGATTTTAAAATAAGTGCAACACAGGAAATGTAGTAAACAGGCTCAAGATGTGTTCTAAATACAGTTCCTAATACAGATATCAAGGTTAGCAAGCTGGAAAATGCCAAAATGTCGGCAGCAGTGCAGAGATCTTAACAAAGAATCTGAAGAAAAATACTTAAAATCTCAAAAGTGGCTCCTTTCTTCTCTCAGCATTTTCTGCTCTTGGTGGGTGCTTCACCAACAGCCAACAAGTCTGAAAAGACGCCAAAACCATGAGGCAATCGGGTTTTAAGAGAGAGGGATCAAGGAGTTTGGAATTGACCCAAAACTGCCAATAAAACTATGGTTTCTAGGCAGTAACCAATCCCACAGGTGCAAGCAGGCTGTTCAGTGTTTACCACTGCCACTGATGAACACAGAGACTTCTCTTTAGCCCAAGCAAGCAATGGCCTCCAAGAAACTTACAAACAGTTCAGAACAGCAAATCTGTAAGTAAACATTTTTTTAAATTTCAGAAAGTGGGAACAAAGCAAGATTTTTTTTCTTTTTTTGTTTTGTTTAAAGATAGCAGAGATACACAAGTATCAACAAGTTAGAACAGTGCAATAAATGACCCCACACTTGAGTCCTAGGGCATAGACAGGTAAAATGCAAGTTAAGAATAAAACAATTTTAAAATAAGTGCAACACAGGAAATGCAGTAAACTGGCTCCAGATGTGTTCTAAATACAGTTCCTAATACACATATCAAGTTTAACAAGCTGGAAAATGCCAAAAAGTAGGCGGCAATGCAGAAATCTTAATTAATAATCTGAAGGAAAATACTTAAAATATCAAAAGTGGCTCCTTTCTTCTCTCAGCATTTTCTCCACTTGGTGGGTGCTTCACCAACAGCCAACAAGTCTGAAAAGACACCAAAACCAAGAGGCAATCAGGTTTTAAGAGAGGGGGATCAAGGAGTTTGGAATTGACCCAAAATGGCCAATAAAACTACAGTTTCTAGGCAGAAACCACTCCCACAAAGGCATGCAGGCTGTTCTGTGTTTACCACTGCCACTGATGAACACAGAGAATTCCCTTTAGCCCAAGCAAGCAATGGCCTCCAAGAAACTTACAAACAGTTCAAAACAGCAAATCTGTAACTGAACTTTTTTTTAAATTTCAGAAAGTGGGAAAAAAGCAAGATTTTTTTTTTTTGTTTTTGTTTAAAAGGAAAAAAGCAGAGGTACCAAAAGTAAAACAAAAGTTTTTAAAAAAATGCCCCAAAAATTGAAACCCCCCCAACAAACCTTTGGGAAAAAAATTGGCCCCAAAGGGCCCCCAGGGGGGAAAAAGGTTAAAATGGGGAAGGTTTTAAAGAAAAAACCAAAAATTTTTAAAATAAAGTTTTCCAAACAACCAGGAAATGCCCGTAAACAGGCTTTTTTTAGATTTAGGTAACAAACCCCCCAAGGAAAGGGCAAAAACCCCCCTGGTTTAAAAAAAAAATTTTAAAAAAAGGAAAAAAATTTAAAAAAAACAAAATTTTTGTTTTTTTATTTTTAAAAAAAAGAAATTTTTTTTTAAAAAAAAAGGTCAAATTTAAAATTAAAAAGGAAAAATTTTTTAAAAAAATTTTTTTGGGGCAAATTTTTTTTTAAAAAAAAAAAAACAAAAAAAGAAACTTTAAAAAAACAAATTTAATTCCCAAACCCAAAAAAAATTTTAAAAAAATAAAAGGGACACGTTTAAAAAAAAAATAAAAAAAATTCCTTTCCCCAAGGTTTCCCCGGGTTTCCCCAAAGCCCAAAAAAAGATTTAAAAAATTTTAAAAAAAAAAAAATTTTTTTTTTTACCCCCTTTTTTCCCCCCAAAAAACCCCCCCCCGGGGCTCCAGGGAAAAATTTTTTGAAAAAGATTTTTGCCCCAAAATGGAAAAACTAAAGGGTTTAAAACCCTCCCAAGTTTTAAATTTTTAAAAAAGGGGAAAAGAAAATTTTTTTTTTTTTAAAAAACAAAAAAATAAAAATTAAACCAAAAATTTTCCCCCTTTTTTTTGGGGGGCAAAAAAAATTTTTTTTAAAAGGAAAACAGAAACATTTAAAAAGGGAAATTTAATTAAAAAATCAATTTTAAAATAAAAAAAAAATCCAAGGAAACCTTTTTAATTTTTTAAAAAAAAATCCTTTTTCCCCCCCTTTCCGGGGTTCAAAACAAAAAAAAGAAAAAAAAAAATTGGGGGGGCCCCCGATTTTTTTTTTTCCCCAAAAAAAAACCTGAGAACCCCCAAAAAAATTTTTGGGGCCCCGGGTAAAAAATTTTAAAACAATTTTAAAAAACCCCCAAAAAAAGAAACCGGGTTTTAACTTTTTAAAAATTTTTAAAAAGAAAAAAAAATTTAAAACAAAAACAAAAAATAATTAAAATTTTTAAAATTTTTTAAAAAAAGGGGGGTTTTTTTTTAAAAAAGAAAAAAAAAAAGGAAAGGAAAAAAAAAGACCCTTTGGGGAAAAATTTAATAAAAAATTTTAAAAAGGGGAACCCCAAAAAAAAGGGGAAAAGGTTTAAAAAACAAAAAAAAATTCTTTTCCCCCCAAAAATTCCGGGGCAAAAAAAAAATTTTAAAAACAAAATGGGCGTTTTTTTTTGGGGGGGTTTAAAAACAAAAGGAAAAAACAAAAATGGGAACCCCTTTAAAGGGGGGCCCGGGTTTTTTTTAAAAAAAATAAAAGAGTTTCCCAAAAAAAAAAAGGCCAATTTTTTTTCATTCCAACGATTTAAAACTTTTTTTCCCCAAAAAGGGGAAAAAAAATTTTTTTTTTTTAAAAAAAAAAAAGAAAAATTTTTCCCTTTAAAAAAATTTTTTTTTTTTAAAAGCCCAAAAAAAAGCAAAAAAAAAAGTTTTTTTAAAAAACGGGTTTAAAAAAAAATGGTTTTAAAAAAAGTTTTAAAAAACAAAAAAGGGGGAAAAAAAATTTTTAAAACGCCCCAAAAAAAACCCAAAAAAAAAAACCAAAAAATTCTTTTTTAAAAATTTTTTTTTAAAAAAAAGGGGGCCCCCTTTTTTTGGGTTTAAAAGAACAAGTTAAAATCCCAAAAAAAAATTAAAAAAGGGCAAATAAGCAAAAGGAAAAAAAAAATTTCAAGAAACAAACCCCAGGGCCCAAAATTTCCAAAAAAAAAAAAAAGCCCAAAAAAAAATAAAAAAACAAAATTTAAAAAAAAAATTTTTTTTTTTAAAATTTTTTAAAAAAATTTTGTTTTAAAAAAAAAACAAGGAAAAATAAAAAAAAGAAATTTTAAAAAAAAAAAAATTAAAAAGGAAAAAATTTTTTTTTTCCCCAAAAAGAAACAGGTTTGGGGGAAAAAGCCAAAAAAAACAAGTTCAAACTAAAATCCCCAAAAAAAAAAAAAAAAAATCTTTAAAATGGCCAATAAAACTAAGTTTCTAGGCAGAACCACTCCCACAGGGGCAGGCAGGCTGTTCAGTGTTAACCACTGCCACTGATGAACACAGAGACTTCCCTTTAGCCCAAGCAAGCAATGGCCTCCAAGAAACTTACAAACAGTTCAGAACAGCAAATCTGTAACTGAACTTTTTTTTAAATTTCAGAAAGTGGGGAAAAAGCAAGATTTTTTTTTTTTTTTAAAGATAGCAGAGATACACAAGTAGCAACAAGTTAGAACAGTGCAATAAATGACCCCACACTTGAGTGCTTGATCAGAGACAGGTAAAATGCAAGTTAAGAAAAAAACGATTTTAAAATAATTGCAACAAAGGAAATGCAGAAAACAGGCTCTAGATGTGTTCTAAATACAGTTCCTAATACAGATATCAAGTTTACAAGCTGGAAAATGCCAAAAAGTAATCGGCAATGCAGAAATCTTAAAAAATAAACTGAAGAAAAATACTTAAAATCTTAAAAGTGGCTCCTTTCTGCTCTCAGCGTTTTCTCCTCTTGGTGGGTGCTTCACCAACAGCCAACAAGTCTGAAAAGATGCCAAAACCAGGAGGCAATCGGATTTTAAGAGAGGAGGATCAAGGAGTTTGGAATTGACCCAAAATGGCCAATAAAACTACAGTTTCTAGGCAGTAACCATTCCCACAGGGGCAGGCAGGCTGTTCTGTGTGAACCACTGCCACTGATGAACACAGAGATGTCCCTTTAGCCCATGCAAGCAATGGCCTCCAAGAAACTTACAAACAGTTCAGAACAGCAAATCTGTAACTGAACATTTTTTTTAAATTTCAGAAAGTGGGAAAAAAGCAAGATTTTTTTTTTTGTTTAAAGATAGCAGAGATACACAAGTAGCAATAAGTTAGAACAGTGCAATAAATGACCCCACACTTGAGTGCTAGGCCAGAGACAGATAAAATTCAAGTTAAGAAAAAAATGATTTTAAAATAAGTGCAACACAGGAAATGTAGTAAACAGGCTCAATATGTGTTCTAAATACAGTTCCTAATACAGATATCAAGGTTAGCAAGCTGGAAAATGCCAAAATGTAGGCAACAGTGCAGAAATCTTAACAAAAATCGAAGAAAATACTTAAAATCTCAAAAGTGGCTCCTTTCTTCTCTCAGCTTTTCTCCCCTTGGTGGGTGCTTCACCCAAAAGCCAACAAGTCTGAAAAAAACCAAAACCATGAGGCAATCGGGGTTTTTAAAAGAGGGGATCAAGGAGTTTGGGAAATTTACCCAAAATGGGCCCAAAAAAACTACAGGGTTTTTAGGCAGTAACCAATCCCCCAGGGCAAGGGAGGCTGTTCAGTGTTTACCACTGCCACTAAAACCGAGACCCCTTTTTCCCCAAAAGTGGCCCCCCTTCCTTTAGAAACCTTGTGTCTTTTTAAACAAAAGTGGGGAAAAACAAACTTTTTTTTTGGGTTTAAAAAAGGGATCAAAGTTAAATGGAAAAGGCAAAAAAACCCCCCCCTTTCCCAGGGTA